>NW_010552415.1:0-369 GCF_000687285.1 Phaethon lepturus | reverse complement strand
CCCTACACGCCACAGACTGCAGAATGACTCAGGTATAGGTATAATCTACCACTGTCACTGATGTACATTGTATTTAAGAGTATTAATTTGCATAAATTGTAATGGTAAAAGGATCATGCTGTGATAATACAATGAGAGGATCTTAAGATTAAAGGTAGATGGGGCTACCTTCACCATCACATCTGATGGGTGGGGCTAAACCTATTACTTGAACTAGTGGGAAATTCTGTCCCCTGTTAAAAATATTTATTAACAAAAAATTAACATATCTTAGCTTTTAGGGAAAAAAAAAAAAAGCCAAACACACACACAAAAAACCCAAAACAAACAGAAAACAACCCACCCACCCCCAAACTGCAGATTTTAGTT
>NW_010552414.1:0-58683 GCF_000687285.1 Phaethon lepturus | reverse complement strand
ATAATAGTATAAATATATATATTTATATAAAAAGTGTACACTTTTCCATATAAAGTGTACACAGAGAGAGAGAACACTATAGACATAACTGAGTGTTATTAAGAGAAAAAATGTCATAAAAATGTGACATGGTTGCTCTTATCACATTCAGTTTTCAGTATTTCCTATTAATTATTCAACTCACTAGCCTTTAGATGACAGTATCTCTTATTCCTAGAGGAACTTGTCATCTGAACTTTGTCTTCCACTTAGAAGCCTTGAGGGCTTACTTACATACTAACTGGAATGTTATGAAGTGTAAGTTTTAGAATTTTCGTACTTCTATTTTGAATTTTGTTTGAACAATAGCCTTCAAGGAACTAAAGATGTTTCACTGTTCCCTTTCCCGTTCCACCCCCCTTTTTCAAAAGGTTGGTAAAATTAAATATTCACTTCACTTTATGTAGCTGAGGTTATAAGATGATTATCCTCCTGGAGCACGGATCAGTCACTTTAGAGTGTAAGGGCTATATATTTTTCACTAAACTCTTCCACCAACATTTCTAAACCTTTTACTGGGGAAACAACATGGGAGAAGGAGGGGATAGTAAAGCCTAACTGCTTATTCCAGGTTTGAACATGGGAGAGAATAAGTTTGAGTAAATTAATAAAAACTCTATATTATTTTAATTTCTTAGGCACAGAAACATACATTCTGTAGCAGCAAAAAAAGTTCAGAAACTACATTAATAGGGGAAATAAGGATTTAAAAACAAAAAAGATGTGTAGTTCATTCAGAACATATTGACACTTATGCTACTCTCCCTGCCCATCAGTCATGTTTCTTATGTTTGTTCCTCTGGTTCCAACACTTCAAAATCAATGAAAATATAAATTGCACCCTCTTCCTGCCCCCTTCCAGAGAAGATTTTTTTGGGTGAATTTGGAGTAGTAGTAATACACATCCTTAGTAAAATGACACCTGGCCAGATTCAGGTTATCAGCCTTTTTAATTCATTTAAAAGAACGTAAAAAGAAGATGCTGTAAAGTAATACAGCTTTACTCTCGAATACTGTTCTTGCCTAATACTGATCCATCGCTGAAGATCAGCTCCACTTACTACTTCAGCATTCTGTTTCATTTGAGAACTGAACATTTTCAGAGTACGGTTCCCCATATGAACCCCTGAGGGACACCACTCATCACTGAACTCCATCTGGACACTGAGCCATTGACCACTACCCTCTGGATGTGACCATCCAACCAATTCCTCATCCACACAACAGTCCACCCATCAAATCCATATCCCTCCAATTTAGAGAGAAGGTTATTGTAGGGAACCGTGTCAAAGGCCTTACAAAAGTCCAGACAGATGACATCCATAGCTCTTCTGTTGTCCACTGGTGTTGTCACTCCATCATAGAAGGCCACTAGGTTGGTCAGGCAGGACTTGCCCTTTGTGATGCCATGCTGGCTGTCTTGAATCACCTCCCTGTCCTCCATATGCCTCAGCCTAGCTTCTAGGAGGATCTGCTCCATGATCTTCCCAGGCACAGAGGTGAGTCTGACAGGTCGGTAGTTCCCAGGGTCCTCCTTGCTAACTTTTTTAAAGATCACCAGCGTCTTCACCTGACTGCCATGGCTTTTCAAATATCATGGAGAGTGGCTTGGCAAGTACATCAGCCAATTCCCTCAGGACTCTGGGATGCATCTCATCAGGTCCCATAGACTTGTGCATGTTCAGGTTCCTCATGTGGTCTCAAACCTGATCTTCTCTTACAGTGGGAGGGACTTTGCTCCTCCAGTCCCCGTCTTGCAGTCCCTCCACTTGAGAGGTGTGGGAAGAGAGATTGCCCGTGAAGACTGAGGCAAAGAACTCGTTGAGTCCTCAGCCTTCTCTTCATCCGTTGTTACCAGTTTGCCAGTCTTGCTCATCAAGGGGGATACGCTTTCTTTGACCTTCTTATTTATTTTCTCTCTTATCCTATGCTTTCTTAATCATGCACCTCCATGAATACCTTGACTGTAGATGTAGCTTTGTTCACACTGGCTTTATATACACTGTTGAATATGAAGTCTTGGAGCTCAATACACTAAATCACATACAATTTGCCTGCAGGGGGGCTATTAAGCTGAAGCTACAGGATGACACAGCTGGTAATCCCAAAGGGGTATGCCCTGGTTTTACTCTGAGTGTGACATGTGCTCGTGTGATAGGTAACCTCTCACTATCTCATTGCCTTTGTGGTGATCCTGGGTAGATATATTGGCCTGTGGTCACTCATAAGACTCTAGTACAACCTGTAGCAAGACAAAAGTGGGAAAGAGATAGTCTGAATTCAGGCAGCCTAAAGGACAGTTCTGGATGTGAAGAGATCTCAGGAATATCTTGGACTTTGGTTCTCCCAGCAGCTCTTAGGTCTTTGGTTAGCTCTGAGCACTCTAGACACAATTTTGGGGGTTTAGATCACCACAGAATAGAAATAATGTTTAGCTGACTGTGTTTTGACCAAGCCTGTCACCAGCTGACTGTGTAAGATAAATGTAATGTGCTTGTACTGTGGTCTACAGCATGGGACCTTGTGCTCCCACATGACTATCTCTACACTTGCCTGACAAGGAGAAAGTCTCGAGGCAACAAAACAGTGCATGAAATTGCACATATGTCAAAGTGGTAAATTGTGCCAAAACCAGTTGTCTGTGCTGGTTTCCTACTATACTGACACATTGCTGAGACAAGGAAACTCTGGCAGCATTACAAGCATATTGCTTCTTTTCAAACTCTAATTAAATATCTTAGGGTTTTGGGTATAGCCATTTATATTGACTTGATCTCTTTTCCTCAGTATTATCTGTCATGCTGGAAGCACAGAACATAGACCAGTATATTTCTTTCTGAGCCCAGGCTTGTACTATAGTTTTACATAAATTAATAAAACCAAAAGCAAACAAAAGCCCTCCAGGAGCTCCTTTATCACTTTCTCAACATTTCTTGGAAAAAAAGACTTTTATAAGAAAATCATTACCTGCTGAATAATACTTTCACTAGTGCCTGGGTGTGAAGTCAATTATGTGAATCAAAAGCCTTTGCTGACATCAATAAAATGTTGAGGAATCTGTTTCTGTTCCATATGATTTCTGTAATGAGACTGAAAAGGAAACTAAAAAAGATGACTTAAGATGTTGATATTGAAATGTGGTTACAGTTTACGAGTGAGAGTTTCACAGTTCCCTCTAAACCCAACAATTGTAGTAATACTAATATGTTTGTGAAGCCCTTAAACATTGCAGAAATGTGCTATGTGTGTACAATGGATTTTACTTAAATGTTAACTCCATTTTCTGTGCTGAATTTTAAATATTAGTTATTCGCATTGAAATTGTTCCAAATCGGCAACATTGAACCCTTAGTTATCCTGATAGTTGACAAATGTAGTGTTTTATTTAAGAAAAGAAGAAAAAAATACAAATATCTAATAATCTAATATCTAATAATCTAGTCATCACAATTCAAAACAGTTATTAGCAGTGATAATCTGAAGGGAAATGGGATTTCAAAACCTTCTAGGTGCAACCATAATAAATACCAAATCCAAGAACAGAACTTTTAAGAACCTGGATGTTGTGATGAGCAAGAGTTTGTAGAAATAGCCAAATTAAGTCTTTGTTTCAAATCACCTATTTTCATCTTCTGTCAATTACATGTTTAATCCATATACACCCAACAAATTCCCTTTTTAAGTCTTCCCAGAAAGTGAGGGGGCATGTTGTATATGAAGACAAGAGTGCCTTCCTCCCACAATCATTTCTGAGTTTTGTGATAGTAAGTTGTGGTTATAAAATGTGGCTTGGTGTTCTTTCTTCCTTTTGTCCTTCTTTACTTCCTACTCCCTCCTTGCTTTTAGTGAGATGGCAGGAATAAAGCTGCACTTGTGTCAGTTTTATATCACCGAGAACTATGGATGCCAGCACAGTCTTGAGGAGGCGGTTTTCATTCCTTTCCTCCCTTTCTAGTTACTTTAACAGAGACAAAGGAAAGGGTGCATGCAAGGTAACTCCTCCTTGAGAAAACTTTTCAGCTGTTTTCCAAATGAGTGCACATTTCTTATGTTCTCAGGGAGCTATGGTGTATTGAAGCATCTCTGTTTCTTTCTCACCATTGCCTCTGTGATCCTGCTCGTGCTGAAAACCCGGCAGCTCCTCATGTTCTCCCTGCGCTTTTCTTCTTCACCCAGAATCTGTAAACTCTGCAGTGAAATGTTGCCATGCTGCCACAGGGAGGAACAACTGCAAAGATAGATCTTTTGGGAATCAAAAATGGAGAAGAGAGGCATATGAACATTGCACCTACTTTAAGGGAGCCTGAAGTGAAAATCAGAGAAATAGCAAACCTCTCATTCAGACTTCAAACATATTGGTGGGGGCCAGATAAATTGCTTTTAATGCAGTGCAATATCTCTGCTTACTGATAAAAATAAATGTCCTCTATTGAAAATATTGCACTAGCATACTTTAATGGCAAGTGATGCAAAATGACGTCTTCTTTGGTTATACATATCTGTACCTACAAATAGACAAAATCCAGAAACTATTGAGTATTAGGTATCCTGAAAAAAAAAACATTATTTAGGTTTCCCTAGAATAATGATGGTCCTAAATATATGTATATATATGTATAAATATATATAATATGTCCGCATAAACATAAATGCATTCATTAGGCGAGGCCCTATATTGAGCTATATTGCTTCAGGGCCAAAAAATGTAAGCGAGGACAAAACTGCATTCATTAAAGGAGTTAGGGTAATAGTGCCTTTGCTACAGAGTGAAGCTGACCTCCTCCTTCTCTCAGACATATCCAAGCAAGAATTTTCTAAAACTGAGAGGAATTGTAGGAGTTGGGCCTAAGAAGATATGAGTGCCCTCTCTTTAGGTTGAGTTCAGAGTCAGTAGAGGGCAGTCAGTAAATTATCTTCAAAAAAAAAGTGCATTTCTTATAAGCACTGGCCCTCCTTGCCTCCACAAAGGTTTGTGTGGCTTTTCTAATTAGAGTTGTTCACTCTCTGCTACCTTTCCTAGAACCTCAAAAGTTATCTTCCTGTTAAAAATGCATCATCTCTCTACAGAAGCTTGCCGCTTCCCTTTTCTGTTCTCATGTACTCTTTCTTGTACATGGTATAATGCAGGGAACACCCAACACCAAAACTCTTAAAATCTTCAGGTTAAATGTGTGTGGAATGTAACAAAGATGCAATAGGATCAGCATATAATAACTGGATCATGAATCTCATACTGGAAGTAAGGTTACTTGAAAGCCAAGGCAAACTGGAGAGTGACCATCATGGATATTGCATGGAGGTTGCAATGGAGGAAATTAATCTGAAGCATACAACTATCTTTAACTCTAGCATTTGCCTTTCAGAAAATAGAGGGAGGAATTTTATTTACAATATTTATTGCAAACTAGTTCTGAAAGAAAATCTGTCTGGGATGTTCCAGAACAGGATCAGATGAGATTCACCTAGTGAATCCCAGAATCCTCCACGTCTCTTGAAACAAGAATTTGAAACTGCCTTTGTCTTGATCCTCTCTACTGCTATAGTCATAGTTCCTATATACAGCTACAGACTGAGCTGCAGTTCTGTCTCCTACACGCATGTCTCTGTAGAAAGTGGGAGGAGTGATAGAAAAGCTGGTAGACAGCACCACCATAGATGCTTTCTGGAGCTTTCCTGTAAAGTACAACTGTCCTGAGGACAAATAGAATTCGATGTAATTGTTGCCAAATTAATCACCAGAGCAAATAAAAATCCCAGGTCTCATTCTTAAATATACTTCATAAAAAAGGGATGGGAAAAAACCCAGAAAACAAAAAAACCAAACAAAAACTAAAAGGGAATGTGTAAAGTGTGTTCTAAAGCCATCATTGTAAGGGAAGTATTACTTCTCATTCCCTAGAATGTTAAACTAAATATCTGGAAGTACTGGTGATTTGAAGTCACATTTGGTAATAGCAGGGCTATAAATATGGCACAAGACTGCTACATTAAAAAATGTTGTTCTTAGTTGCAAATGATTGATGCCTCTATATTGATGATTTTGAACATCAGTGTTTGAAAGGATTATATTGGGTGGAACTGGAATAAAGGTGACCTAAAAACTGCACCAAACATACATCTGTATTCATTCTGTCACCCTAGTTTATTTTTGCATTGTTCTCTTGTATTGTACTTCTAAGTTATCTTAGACTGAAACTAAAATACACATTAAAATGTTGAGAAAGATTCTTTAGAGTGATTTATACAGAATTGATTGTACTATAGTGCCAAAGATAAACTAAATCGTGAGCTATAGCACCTTCCTGAGGTTAAGTAGGTAGAGAATGGTGCTTTACTAACTTTAGCAAGGACTAGCATTGTTTTTTAAAGTCTTAGTAGAACAAGGTTTTAATAAATGATACAAATAAGTTTGCTCTCTCAGTGCCTCAACCCTTGGACTAACAAAGGTCATTGCTAATCACTTTACTAATCTGTGTGGTAGCAGTTTTCTACCAAGGCATTGTTCCAAAAAGCGGATTCTGTTCAGCACATCACTCCAGGGCACCGGCCACTGTAGTGTAATCCATGAGGAGATTTATGGACCTCAGAGTGGGACTCCTTAAAAAACATGTTAATCAGCAACCCACTGAGTGAGCAAATGGGAAATGCTGAAGCTACAGAATTTCCTCTGTCTCTGGGATGTGAAAGCCTTACTCAGTGCATTTTTGAGGATTTACACTGCTGGCCTCTCCCCTGAAGGTCTCTTTTCTTTCAAAACACTGCTAGAAAGTTATTCAGGATGGGGCTGGATCTAAACACAAGGTGAAAAGGAGGCTGTGCAGCCCTGCAGCATGAGACCCAGGTGTGATTGCTACACTGGTGTGCCAATGGGCTCGGCTTCACCCCCGTGAGAGAGCGTTATGTTACTCTCAGCAAGCTGAGAAATGGAATCCCTTCCCTTCTCTGCCTGAAGCAATCTACTTGCACATCTCTAACCTTCAGAAAACTGCTCTGCCTGATAAACTGCTGGGTATGCTGGTGTCATCTTCTTTTCTCTCACCCAACATATCCTTAAGTAGGCGACAAAAGGTGGAATAACTTCTACAGGGCGAATGGGAGAATCTCAGCCACCACAGAAAGACCAGTGCTCTGCTATAATATGGGATATGGAGAAAACTCAATCACTTCAGAAAGACAAAGGCATTGAATCTTTGTATCCCGTAACTTCAGTTCTTGGATGATGTGTTGCTCAGCATTTCAGTCTAGACTGTAGGATTCTGGCTCTGAAGGGAAACACACACAATGCCTCTGTAGCACAGAGGAGACTTATGCACCCTGAAGTAGGTCTTAGAAAAATAAAAGAGGAAAAAAAAAGTAAAACAAAATCAAACACAAGCCAGGCAGATTCTTACTTGCACAGGCCACTGCTCCTTTGTAGGGAAGATGGGTACTTCTTCCAGTCAAGTTTGAAACAGCAGCAAGAGCCCCAACTGCCATATTTGTGGGATGAACAGAGGTATCGTTTACTGAATAAACTCCCAGCCATTAGGGCTGAGGAATATGCAGTGCTGTGGATCTTGAAAGATCCTGGATGTGAGGTACATTTTACCTAGATCTGCTCACAGTGTCAGCATTGACAATTACTGAGTGTGCTGAGAAGCAGGACTTTAAATGTTCAGGGAACTCCATCAAAGAAATCTCAGGCTTGTTTAGGTATCTCAGGAGTTAGGTAGCAGCAGAATGAGGATAAGCCATATTTTGAAATAATGTAGATAATCTGATTTAGACGCCCCAGTTCTGTTTTTTGATCCAGTCCAAAGCTCAGACTCAATTTCTGTCTTAAAAGAGAGAGGGAGTGCACTGTAATTGCATAAGTATGAGATATTCAGACAGTGTAAGCGAAATAATGTGTAAGAAATAGACAGCTTTTTATGCAGCTGAAAAATTCAAAACTGATCACGAATGCTTCCCTGCTGAAATAGGAAAAGGTTTTGCAGCTGTGCTAAGTTACGCCTGAGATAGCAATTTTGTGCATGGAAGTGATTACTATCTCAGTGATACCCCCCAGCTGAGACAAAAAAAATGTTAGTAGAGGAAATTATGATGATGATGACAGCAGAGTTACCTCCAAGCTCAACATGACATGGAGTTAGGGCAGCTACAAAGTAGATAAGAATCCAAACTTCTTTAACATCGTCCTCAGCTATTTACCAGTAATCCATTTTTTAACAAGCACGCAAATACTCTGAATTTTGGTGATGTTCTTTTCACTGGTACCATATCAAATATATCATCCTTGTGTGTTACTGTGTGATATCCATATCAATTACATTGTGATACAAGTTTCAAATATATGTAAGAATTGTTTGAATCTGTGTTTTGTAACAGGAAGGTGAGACTCAGTAGACATAAAAGAGCTACAAAACCTGTGGAATCTTGCTCTGTAACTTAAAATAGCTTGCGCGATGAGAAAGAAAGTTTCTGTAAATCTGCTTTGCAATTCTAATGGAAGATACATTCTGAGCTACATTTGTTCGGTGCCTGCTACAAGAAGTCCCAGGGAAACTACACTTCACTTTCGAAGCTGTGTAATTCAGGTGGTGCCAGGATACTTCTTGATCTTAGACTGCATTTTTCTGAAGTTGGGTGATGGAAAACAAGATATGGAAGTGAAGTTACTGGCCCATCAGATAGTAGTGAGCAATCTATCAACCAATCCATTTGATCAACCAACCAATCTATCAACCAACCACATTAATTTGATATGTGTTACAGCTCTACACAGTAAACACTAAGGAAATCAGTATGTCATTTCTCATACGTGCAAGGGAGCAAACACACACTGACATTAAGTTTATAGTGACATTTGTTTGAAGTCTCACCCTTCAGTAGGATAATAAGCTGAAACTATCAATGTAGTTAAATTCAGGTAGGAATAAAGTCATGGTTATAATCATATGTGTGCATGGATGTGTGTGTGTGGCTCTGTAAAACTCTGGTTTGAGAAGACTGCAAGACTATCAAACGCATTTGAAAATGAAATTGTTTGCAGGAAAGTATGGAATTATCTCGCTCAAAAGAGCAAGCTGACAGATTCTAATGGTCCCTCCCATGCTGTGCATGATAAACATTCAGCTTATCTTTCCAAGAGCAATAAAATTTCATGTACTACTGCTTGACATAAGTATTATTTTTACATATCTCCATGCCACTGACTCTCTTGTAAGTTAATCTCATCTCTCATCAATTTTTCACCAGCTTCACTCTGATGTTGATAAAGGAGATGGTTCCATCAAATACATCTTGTCAGGCGAAGGGGCAAGTTCCATTTTCATTATTGATGAGAACACGGGGGATATTCATGCTACAAAGAGGCTGGATCGAGAAGAGCAGGCCTACTACACACTCCGAGCACAAGCACTAGATAGGCTGACTAATAAACCCGTGGAACCAGAATCTGAGTTCGTCATTAAGATTCAGGACATCAATGACAATGAGCCAAAGTTTCTGGATGGTCCTTACACTGCTGGAGTTCCCGAGATGTCTCCTGTGGGTAAGTGCAAAATACACTGTTGGTGTTGTGGGAAATTTGTTCCAATTGCCTTTTTAAAAATTTCATTATTTTTTACTGTATCACACTAAGCTACTTAATTATCTATGAGCCACCTGCAACAGTTAGGTATTTCAAGACTTAACTGGAAATAACATGCTAGATTAAGTATTTACCCTTTCAAAAATGTTGTGAAACTTGAATAGTTTTGTAGGGATTCAGATAAGCATTATATGGTGTATTTTTCATTCCAGTGCCCAGAGGCTTTGTTATATAATTCTCATTAACAATAATAAGTTTCACACCTGTGCTATGGTACTCAGAAGTGATAATACATCGTTTTGTTCAGATCAAGTCCATTCTTAACAAACTCTTCAAATTCCTGTTAGTGCATAGCATAATTTTTTTGTTAAGTGTTGCATATATCAGTAACAGTTCACTGTGTAGCTTTTCTAATACACAAATCCAGCTTCCTGGGAATTATATGCAAATAGCAGGGACTGGGGTACAGCTTGGGATAGTTTCAAAATTCCAGTGGAATCAGAGAAGAATGGCTTTTAGAGGCTTCAGATCCTCTGTTGGAAAAAAAGAAATGCTAATTTTTCCTGAGTTTGAATTAGGGAAGAATTTCAACATCAAATCCACTACCTCTTCATTTTAAAGAGACCAAATGCTCATCTGTTGTCAGGTGCCAATATTCCTTTGAAAACTGGCTGATTCAGACCAAATAGGAGTTTGGCCCAGAGACATTTTGGTAAATTTTACTTCAACGTGAAATTATAAATGCAAGCATAAAGCTAAAAAAAGGAGAAGTAGTTCATCTACTTCATTGGAAATATGTGTATGAGAAAGATAAGAGAGTTATGTGGTGATTGAAATTAGGATTTCTTTGCTTGATGGATTTTAAGCCATATGAAAATTTGATACTCTTATGGTAAGACTGCCCATATAGAATTTGCTATAGTTTCCTCAATACCATTTCCTGTGGTTTTGGAAGTTAAACAATGCCTCTAAATTAGAGCTAGAGAGAAAAAGAATCTTCCCTAAGTGCCCTGCAGCAATCATTAGTCCACACTGCTTTTATATTTGAAACTCAGCTTAGGAGCTAATAGGAGATAAGAAAAACATTGCTAATGAGTTTTCAATGTATTTATTTTACTAAGCAGTGAGCATAGACTCTATTTCTCATTTGATACTTGGCAGTTCTTCATTGTCACTCGAACACTATGTGGATGGCAGAAGAAGCAATAGTAGTCTTGGAAAGAAAGATGGACACCAGAGCTTTTCAGGAGTATCAGAGAGGAAATGAGGTTTTGATACATTGCTGAGAACTTGCAACTGCTGCATGTTGGAAAAACAGAGATAATCAGATAATCTAAGACTGTAAATGCTAAGTATTCAGCACTTCAAAAATGTGTTCTGTAAAAATATATAGATACATTTTTCAAATTGCTGTTTTGTTTTGGAATTGGATTAAGTGAGCTGTAGCATGCAGCAATGATTAGATTTTTACACCTTCATCCTGTGCCCTGAAGAGCAATATCTCCACATTACCGTTTTGCATGAGTTACCTCTGTCTTGTCCTGTACTGGCATATTGACGTATGGACAACTACTACTGATACATGAGGTTTACCTACACATGCAGATCCATGCCTCTACCCCTCACCCATGCTCCATTTGTTCCAAAAATATGTTTGGAATCAATCTGTGGGGAGTGCACAGTATGCAGTGGAGAACATAAGGACTATTTTTCAAAATGAGCTGCTTTTGCATATTTTGTTGAATCTTTACCACATAAATGACTGAAAGAAATTCTCTCCCATATGGACTGCAGCACCAAGTATGTAGCCAACTTAGGTAGAATATTGTGCAAAATTATTAACTGAGACTTGTGCACTCTTTGGGATTTCTGTCAACTAAGGGCAGTTTCAACTTCATGAGCTTCCTGAAACTGTACATTTTAAATGTCTTAATGGTTTGTATCACATAACTACTGAACGCTGCATTGTTACTGAACTGCCTGTGTGACACTTGTGTTACACAGTCACATCAATTCATACTTTATTGATATAACACAATTTTTATTAATCACCTAGAGTATTTATGAAATATTAAGGAGAAACAAAGTATCTCTCTCCTATTTTTTAAAAAATATTTCTATGACAAGGATTTTTAATTGGATATGAAACAAAATGAAAGAGATCATAGGATTATAAACCCAAATTAACTATAAAGTTAGGAGAACCATAACCTTTAACCTAAAGGATGGTTATGCAAGTATAATGATTCTATATTTTATTTGACAATATTCTAGTACATTATGAAAGGTTAATTGAAGTCAATCTTTTGTGTTATTTGAAATTACTCTGGGTCAGGTTCAAATTATATTTGGGTCAAGTCAAATTATATTGATTATCCCGGATGGGGTAAATATCTTGATGGCTTGTGAATCTCTTCATAGCAAAAACCTCAAAGATATGGTTTATCTGAAAATCACAGGGCTTTTTTTTAAAGTATGTCTCTTACTTAAAAAAACTAGCAGCGTTATATCGCAAACAAAAAGATTGTAAATTATAGTTAAAAGAGTATTGAAAGAGTTGTTGACCAAAAAAAATAGCTGATGTGAGATACTGATCTGTTTGGCTTATAGTCAAGGGAACTGGGGATAAAAATTCCAATACCCAACATAATTTTGGTTTCATTTAACCTTTTCTACTCTCCAAACATATCAACAGCTTTGCTTGTTACCCAGCACAACAAGTATCTTTCTTGCCACATTTATTGTTTCTGATTGAGATGGATAGAAACATTTTATTTTTATACCAAGGAAGGAAAAAAAAAGCTTGATATCAATCTTAAATCTTTGGTACAAGTGTGTAGTGGGTTTTGAGAGCCTGAATGAAGGGGGGGTCTCTCTCCAGCCACAAGCCTCCTCTCCTTCTTTTTATCTGACCTTGTTGCTGGGCTGAGACCAATCTTGGACTTTGTCCTCAAGTGAAGGCAATTTAATGAGGCTGTGGGAGGAGAGGGAGGAGGTGAAGGGGGTACAACCTGTCTCTAGGTACTGTCCCTTCTCCTTCATACTCCTGGAGGGGAAAGGTTGTGGAGGCATTGCTATATCAGCTCTGGGCGAAAGCCAGTGGCAGAAGCACAGAAATTCTAGATGGTATGGAGCAGAATCAGGCCAGGCTGTTGCATGTAAGAATTAAGCAGGTATTACGGATAACCTGATAGTAAAGTTGTATAACATTTCTAGTAGCAGCTGATACCATGTAGAAATGTGATACTGTCATGGAATTTTTTTGTATATTACACATTGTTAACCGATATCAGTCAATGCTTTTAATAACTGACTGACTTTAAAGGTCTATTTTTAATTTGTTAGTGTGGGTACAATTCAATTGATAAGAGTTTATGCAGTTTCAAACGTTAAGTATTTGTTAAGTTTGTCTACTTTTAGAAACGTGTTTTCCCTTAAATGATTTCACCAACGCTAAAAATGGAAGTCATACAAGCATTTCTCGTACAAACTCATTTAAAAATTTTGTTAAAAGACCACACAAGTTTCTAGCAAGCTTTCTAAAATGCTTTGGGTGGAGGTTTCTAAAACAATAAGCTTAGATATTTAAAAAGGATCCCTTTCAAGGATCTCCAACTCAAACTAAACTTCAGCAACATTTTATCTGACCCTATAACAGAAACGGTTGATCTCTGCAACATGTTAGAAACATTGCTGAATCTTGACTTGGTTAAATTAAAGTAAGAATAACATTCTAAATTCAAGGTCCTCTCTGCAAATATTCCTTCGTTCCTTTTGCCCTAATATCAGAATTTAAGTAGGTCAAGTTCTCAGATTACTGCGATTCTGTAATATCTACCAATATCTATTAAAGGTTAGATTAAAAATTATGATGTAAGCATTCTGAAAAAACAAAAAACCCAGAAATCTGTGCCACTCACACAAAATCCAATGTGCTATTAGCTAGCTTCCATAAAGAAATATGTGGAACATCCTTTGATTATCAGCATGGATTTTCCCTCAGTATTTGCTACAATTGTTGAAAAAGTTTATGAAGTTGCTGCATGCATAATTGTTTTTAATGAACTGATATTCAAACTTTGTTATGAAGACATAATTGTAGAGGAATACATACATGAGAGGGAAAGATACTTTTTCAGTAAATAGCTCCTATTTATTTTTTCAACCCATGTTAGATACACAAACTGTAAGAAATATTTAAACTTGTAACTGTGAAGCTGCAGGTTATAACAAGTCAGTAATGAAAGGTTGGGGTAGGGCTAGTGTCCTGTTTACACATGTAGTCTAGGGCTCTGAACCATGCTGCCATAAACAAGATTTACTGGGACACTCCTTTTGTTGGATGGAGTGAAGTTGTGGTGTTGTTTGTTGACTGCCCATGTTACCTGTAAGTCCTAATCTTGGATGCATGTATGACAGCTGGCTGTCTGTGTTATGAAGTAGGGGAAAGTGTTCAGGATTAAAAGGAAGACTTAATTTCAATGCATGAACACAAACCCTCCTTTTGTTAGATGATGTATTTGGAACTACGATGCAACTACCCATTTTTCCTCAGCCTACAGATTTATTGACTATCCATGAGTATCTATATAGCTTTATTGGTTAAAGTTTTTCTTAAGGAAAATAAGCATATGAATTTGATATCAATCCTTTGCAAGAAAAAATAGGATAGCTCTGGGTTGCAATGATTGCTGTCTGAAGGAATTCCTGTTCTTCAAGAGAAATCTGCTTCCTCTGGGAAAATCTCTGGAAATTTTCATATACTGATCTTTGCGTGCATTAAGTTTCCTTGGAACTGAGTTCCTACATGTAGGACATTTCACATAGTTAGCACACCTTATGATAGCTTGCATATTCTTTTTAAAAAATATGTTGTGCAGAAATCTGCCTCTCAGCTTGGGACTTCTGGAACCTCGAAGTTTTTGTGTGCAATTGGTAAAAAAATAGTGACAATAGCAGTTGTTCTAAAAGATCTTTCCTACATGAGGTTTGAGAGAAGTTGATTAACATAAAGGGACTAGAAAAGTATCATTGTTTTTTAGTTGCTGATTACACTCAAGTGGGATGAGTGCAGAAAGATTTTGTGTTAGAATTTCTATCTAAAAAAATAAATAACATTTAAAGGATCTATGGTTTGAATGAGCAAATCTTCATTTCAAGAGAGAGCCAATTAGTTTCAGATACTGACTTTATCCATGTCACGGAATGCAGAGGGTTTGTTTGCTACATCAATAGATTTTTACAGCAAACAAACGCTTCTAAGCTTGCAGGATTTCCACAATGTGTGTTGAGGTTGAAGAGCCTGTAATTTCTTTGATCTTGTACTGGTCTGGAGTCCTTGAGAGTGGAAAGAGCAAGGAGCAAAGATGTAAGTGTCTGTGAGGTTTATAAGCAGTTTTGCCAATATTTGCAGACGCTGTAAGTTTCATTGGCAGGGCTTAGGGGCTTCGTAAATGCGGCAAGCCCGGCTTTCACAAAGAACACAGCATGTCAAACGGTCGTCATGAGACCCTTGCACTCAAGAGCTGGAGAGACTCTGGCAAGTTTAAAATAGGTCCCTGTATGAAATGACATTACAGAGTAATCTGTAAAATCAGTTTGACATACTGAATCAAAGCTCCTAGGTACTGGTGAACAGAAAATGGATGTATTTTAAGTTCCATAACTGAAAAATGACTCGATGGATTAACTACCAATTTTCTTTTTAAACTTTCCATCTACTTAATAGTTGTGTGTGAAATTTCAGGTTGAGAATAACCTTTTACCTGTCCAAGATATTAAACAGTCCACAAGAGAGAAAAATTGCATTTAAAATAGAATTGCAATCATAATACTTTGTCATGGATACTTCAGGAAGAGAGATCAGGAAAGCGGGTTAGTAGGCCATAACTTACGTGAGTGAAGTTATCTTATGAATGATCATTTCTGGCCAGGATTCATTCAAGCAGGTCCCATCCTTTGTCATCTGTACCATTTTATGGAGGGCTGCACTTAATCTTCTCTCTCTCCAAATCTTCATCCTGGTTCCAAGGCCCATTTATGATCCTCTGCTCAACTGAGAATTGAAAAGTTGAGGAAAATGAATGGGAGACATACTAAATCAGACATGAAGAATTTTAGAGCTTTCACTCACCTACTTCCTGAAAAAATGCAATAAAACTGACCAAAATACAACTTCTGTTAAATTCACCCTGGACACTCGCTATTGCAGTCTGTTCTTAAAGAGTAACTTCTAGACTTGCTGCGCTCATTTTCAGATGTCAAAAATGTGTTCCTTCGGAAAAAGAATACTCTCTTTAACAAATGGTTTTCTCTAATCTTGTATCTAAATCCAGTTTAGGAAGCAATCTGATCCTTCGTAGAAGTCCTTTACTGGGCATCTGCCAAATCGTTAAAATATTAATTTGTAGCCTAACCTTCAATCTGCCAGTGAGAAAAAATAATCCTTTCTGGCTATCAAAGGGTGGTGACCATAACCAAGGCCCTGGCTCCCAAGTGTTGTTTTATTCTGCTCTCAGCATACATCATGGAAGCTGTTGTACAGAACAAAACAAATGGGAGCTGACACGGAGAACATAATGAATAGGAGCTGGATGCAGAATGAGGTCCTCACAAAATATACCCTTCTTACTAGCCAGTTAGACATTTTGCTTTCTTATTCCTGTCAACATAGAGACATTTCTTGCTCAAGAAATGTTTATGCAGCAGATTATTACCACAACTGATACTGAAGTATTGCAGATTATTCAAGGAAATGAGTACTTCTTAAAGGAATTTAGAGACAGCTTTCGCCAGATTTTCTCTGAGCTGAAACAGAAACTCTTCAGCCATCTCTTTGTAAAAGGGTAAATAATGTTACAGGCTAAAATTAATTTTTATATATAAGTGTACAATTATCAAAATATATAACACTTATATATGTATGTATAAGTCATATAAGTATATGACTCTCCAACTACTCATTAAAATTTTAGCATTCAGACTTCTCTTCAAAGGGAAACTATTACTGTATTTCATACTTAAGCGTAATTCAGGCATCACCATAATTTAAGAAATATCGTTCACATACCCTCCACCAACCAAAGACAGAGACAGAAAGGGGGAGCTACTGAAATGGTTTCTATTGCTGTGAGTCAAAGTCTGAGACTATTTGGGAAGATGGAACTCTGTAAGAGCCAATATTACTGGTTTATAAAGAGGACTTTATACCCTAAGCTGAATCAGTATGGAAATGATGAAAAGTTGTGAAAAAAACACCACACACTATTCCATATATATATTGGCATAGCGTGTTGAATAGCTCTAGTTCAGATTCTTGATCTTTTATAGTCCCTCAAACATTTTGCAGGTACCTCTGTGGTTCAAGTGACAGCCACTGATGCAGATGATCCTACTTACGGCAACAGTGCTCGAGTGGTTTACAGCATATTGCAAGGGCAACCTTACTTTTCTGTGGAGCCAAAAACAGGTAACTTTCCATAAACTCTCTGAAGTAATGCTGAGAAAAAAGAAAATGTGCATTAAAACTTGCTAGGAGCTTATTAAGTAGTTGCTTAGTTAATTGAATACATCTGGGTTTTGTTGACCATTTAATTTCTTATTCTTCAGAATAGCTTATGAAAACCATGCATCCGAGCTATGTGATAAGCAGACATTGCTGGAATGGGAATTTTTATCTTCTTCTCAATCTACCAGTTCCTGGGTCTGCTGCCTGCTGCTGTCTTTCTGATCAATGAAAATTTCAAGATGCTGTAAACAAGTTTTTTGCAGATGTTGGTTTTAGTAATATCTAAATGTCACATAGCCTTAAGATTTCCTTAAGTACAGATTTATGGCACAATTACCTCTCCATTTTACTTTTTAAACTGAAGTTCTGTTGTGGGAAATGTATCTTTTCTTTATTAGTTTGAAGAAGAAAGCACTGTGCTTCTTATCTGATATAACATTTTACTGCCACTTTTGAAACAAATTACTGGTGGAACTTTTTTTTACTATTTTCATGAAATTTTGTGAATATTTTAAGCCACAACAAGATGCAAACTTTAATCCTATGTTGGTTCAATAAACATTACCTGTTCTACTGTATCATTTCATGGAGAGGGAACCTGTTTGGTTCTTGCTCTGCTTAGTCTCATTTGGTGCTCGAGCCTTCACTTACACCAATGTGAAGAAGATTTATAATTTCATATAATTTCAATTGCATCATTTCAGATATGGATAAGTTGAGACAAAAGAGAAACAGACAGTTTACCATGATTATTATAAATAACCTGTGATGTGAATCAGACCTGAATCCCAGTGTTATGACCAAAAGGTCACACTCTGTTTAAGAACACCTACATTTGCAGAAATAAGTGCTCTTATTATCTTCATATTGCAACAAGTCCATCCTCAGTAGCGATCCATAGTACTTTCTTTTCTCCCCCAATGACTATGATTTATACTGGTTTTCTATCTGTCTCTACAGCCCTTGAACAATAATATGGTAGTTTCTGCTAAATCAATCTGCTAAATCTTTAAGGATTCAGACTGAAATGTTTGCATACATTTTCACTTTGATATGATATTCAAATTTCGTGTGTGCGTAATAATTAACTTCCAAATGATTGGTTAACATTGCCTGGTAATTTAACTATGATAGAAAAACAAGCAGGCCAGAAAAAGATACATAGAAACAATAACGTTATGAACTTGTATATTAATTGTATTTTAATATGTCTTGTAAAACAGGTGAAAAAGTACTAGACAGTCTTTTTGTGAAATAAATGTTTCAACCCAGAGATGATTAATGGCAAGTCTTGCATTCATAAGGGAAGAAAGAAAGAAATAAAACTCTTAACTAAGCATTCAACAAATATCAGATGAAGAGATACATGTCCCAGTGTGCCTCCCCTTTATTTAGTTTGTTTATGTTTCCTTTGCTGCTGACATTAAGTGCCGGTGGAGTAAATGGCTGCCTCTCTGGAAATCAGAGTTAGCGGCTGTACTGTGTACTGAGCATGAAATATTCATAAAGTCATCATGTTTTGAGAAGGCATATTTATTTTCTGATCTATATCAGGAGAACTGAAAGGATGAAACATGGAGCTTTCTTCTGGTTTTCGTTTCAGATCAATTAATTACAAATAGTATGCAGATCATCAAATGGACATAACAACTACTTTAGTTATCGCAGTATTTCCATTAATAAATCAAAAATCTCTTAATTATAATAATGCTTTTTATGGTAAAATAATTTCATATATATATGCAGTGTGTCATGATATCAATATTAGTAAGAGTTAATGTGGTGAACGCCTATTCAAGACATTGTGAAATGCATCTTGACCTTGGAATCTTAAAAATGAATACAGAGTATTCTGTTCTTCCTAGCTCTAAAAGAGGAGGAAATCAAACACAGAAGATGACATCTTCCAGAGAAGAGAGTGTTACCCAGGACATTATGAAGTCTATAGTTCAGGGAGCAATTATTCAGAAAACACAGTCATGGATGGCATTCCCAAAGAATCTAGTACTAAATTAAAAATTGTGGGTTTTAGTGAATACTTAAAATAAGCTCATAGCATGCCAGTTCAATTCCTAGCAAAAAACCTGTGGTATTAGTGTTGAAATTAATTCATTCCTCTCTTGCTGCAGTCATTGATCTGCCGCTATCTTTTAAAAGCAAACTCAGCTTTCATGGTAATGTATTTGCTTGTGCAACCGTTGACGTACCTTGTCTTACTGTAGGTGTTATCAAGACTGCCCTTCCGAACATGGATAGAGAAGCCAAGGACCAATACCTACTAGTTATTCAAGCAAAGGACATGGTTGGGCAGAATGGTGGATTATCAGGGACTACATCTGTAACTGTCACTCTGACTGATGTTAATGACAACCCACCCCGGTTTCCAAGACGTAAGTTACTTTGTAAAAATATGACTTGTAATAGTATTTCTAAACGTTGTCATTTTCTTTACATGCTATGCTATTTCTAAACAAAAAGTGCTCAGCTTCCATGTTAAGTACTTTGACAATCCCTGAATTCATTTCAGTTGAAATGATATACAGCAGGTACATTTATTAATGTATTTTACTTCCTATCTGTGAATAAAAAGGCAAAAAAAGGTATACCTTAAGCGATATTTAGCCTTTGACAGTTAGACTTTAGGATTCATAGTTCTTTAACTTGACTCTTAATCTTTCATATTCCTTTGGCATTTTAGCAGGATTCCTCTTGTTTCCTAAGTTAATCACAGAAGAACCGTAAAGTCATCTTCCTTCCATTTACTTTTTTTGACCAAGGTGGCTGTCATCCTAGCCAAAGAAAGGAGTACGCAGTTGTACACTCACATCTGAAGAGCTCAGTTCATTAATAGCATTCTGTCTGGGGTGCTTTTTTCCTTCAAAAAGACCAAACATGCTTGCTAAGTAGAATTAAAATAATGTGAAGAATATATTCACGTCCACTCCAATCTCACCTCCAGTGATATAAAAAAATAGATTTGTACATAATAGATTTCATGTTATTTCAAGCCACCAACTGCTTGAAATAATAATAGAATAACTGAAGTTATTTTTGAAGGAGAGGGTGTTATTGGCTACAGACTGCACTCAGATACCCTTATGACAGCATATATATAATTTTCTACTTGAATGAGAAAGCTGGAATTTTCAAGAATGCAGATGGTGCACTTACTGTTAGAGAACTGCATATATATCAGTTTCTAGTCATATTCTGATTGCAAACTGCTAATCAAGACACACAGATATAAAATAATAAGAGTTTATATTGATAATATTTGACTTGGTTTTTCCTTCTTTTGTGGAAAACAAAGTAAAATATTTTCTGCATTGGAGCTCTGTAGCAGGCATTCACCTCATGATTTGCACTTAAGTTCTGAATTATGGTCTTGCATCTTTGCCTTGTACTTCTCTTGTCATAGGAAGAAATTATGTCCATAGTACTTAAAGTAGAGACCATCACAAGGAAAACCTAGCAGAGAAAGGGCAATTCTATTTTAAACTGAAGAATATATTCCGATAGCTTGTGTAAATATGCAAATGCATGATTTAAAGGAAGATAAACTTCAAGAAGGCTAGATTTTTTTAGCCTACAGTCCCAGAAGACTCTGAATTCATTAAATGTTTACATTTCACAGGATCATATCAGTATAATGTCCCAGAGTCTTTGCCAGTGGCTTCTGTGGTGGCCAGAATAAAAGCTGCAGATGCAGATGTGGGACCTAACGCTGAAATGGAGTATAAGATTGTGGATGGTGATGGCTTGGGAGTATTCAAAATCTCTGTCGACAAAGACACCCAGGAGGGAATCATAACAATTCAGAAGGTAAGTCTGATTTTTCTCACCGATTCTGTTTTGATCTGTGCAAGATGAGTCTCTTCTAAAAACCTTTTCTGGTGTAAAAGTTTTCATTCATATATTTCATCTTGACTTCAGTGTGTGTGTGTGTGATTTTGTGCTTTTTAATGACTTACACTGAAAATTATTCTGTTTTTTTTTTTTGCAATAGCTGTATTGTTTTGATGAGGGTTTTTTTAAAGCTCCTGCACATAAAAGTTTAGATGGGAATCTAAGATTTAGCCTCACTTGTCCTTGTATTAAAGAGAAAATGTGAAAATAACTCTTAGAGTAAAAATGCAAGTTCCAAATACAAAATTGATCACAAACATAATTATTAAAAAAAAATCTAATTGTCTTTGGCTCATGTTGCTCTACCAGAAGGCACATATCAGTAACTTTAAAATTATGTATCGGTAAAAATGCTGAGAGCTGGTAAGCAACCATAGATGTCACAGCAAATGGAGGATGTTCAGCACTCTTGAAAGATCAGGCTCTGATATGTGTAATGTGAACCATATTTTTTCAAGACAAAAACATCCATCTTAGGTTTCTTGCAAACTGTGCTAGTTTCTGCTTAACACGTTTGAAATACAAGTAATAAACTGTTAATTGTCTCTTTGTTCAACAGCCAAACTCAATGTGGCTCCTTCAGTTTGCTTATTTAAGGGTTCTGAGCAAAGGTTTGGAAGAAATATATGCCTAGCCAAGAGAGAGCGAGCACTTACCAGTGCCACACTGGTAACACTGAATCAGTCGGGGTCTTCAGTGGTCTAATTTGAGGACTGATGAGTTCATTTTAATTTTCAGTATGCTTTTGTAGGCATGGTGTTTGTTCCTGGAATATCCTGATTCCAGTGTTTTACAGTGGACCAAATAACTGCCATTTATTATTTCTATAATCACTTTAGCTAGATTGCTCAATGGACTTTTCAGTACTGAACATTTGTCCTGAGAAGTGCTCTATGAAATAGCTATTGGACTATATTAAAAAGCTCACAAAATTTTGGCCTGATAAAATGCTCCAATTTGCTAATCATTTTTAAACCTAGATGCTGCTATATTCTGACACAAGAATTCGGACTTTTCTCTCTGCAGCATTAGAACTTTTCTCTCATTTTCCTACTATTATCGATTGACTTACTTTCCTCTGCCATACCCAAAGGTGAGTCAGATGCTGAGGGGCACCTCCCAAACCTCTGGATGCCCTTATCTCTTAATTTGGACTCCAGGGAACTTGATGCCTTGCCCAAGGCTGAAAGATCCTCCCTGCCAACCCTGCAGAGAACGTTGGTTAGGAGGGAGGACAGTAAGTGAAGAGCTCAAGCACAGTGGCTAACAGGCACTGCACCTTATTCTCTGGAGAGCATGTACGTAGGAGACATTAATGACAGTGTATGCAGGTCAAATGGGCTTCAATCACCTCCAATCAGATCACTGTGGAGTCGGGCAGAGGTTATCCCTGCATGATAATGTGTGCTTGTTAGCAAGGAATGAGGGAAGAAATTAAGTCTGTAGCCTGGAACACACCTAAACGTTTTACTATCCAGCAGGTGACGTTCTATACACCTCGGAGTGCAATTAGATCTCTCCTTTTCATGCCCTGAAATCAGCTGAGGCGTTGAGGAGCAGCTCAGCCTCCAGACGCATGCCCATCATTTTAAACTGGTGTGTATTTATGCGCTCAGATGACATGTCTGTGTACACATCAAGCAGTAAAGTGCCAAGGCAAAGACTTCTGAAAAGGCATGCTTCGGTTCTAAATGCAAATGCATACTTTAGCTTCACATGCTTTTGCTGCCATCGTACATACAAATCAGCCGGCCAGGCATGAAAATCACTGCCAGTATCTCGGAGCGGCTGAAGGCACTGCGCCGTTCATTTTTGTGCTGGGTGTTGTAGAGTTCCACACGCAAACTGACGATTTTACATTCTGTTTTTAGAAGGGTAACCGTTTTGAGACAATTTGAAAAGTTGACTTCCTCACTAAAAACTAAAACTTTTTTAGCATGTAAAGAACATCAAGTAAAAAAAAAAATAGGTTTTCGTAAAAAAAAAAATATTGAGAGAAGTAAGATTTAAGAATTCAGAGAGCAAAGCAGGATTTTTGTATGATCTAGGTGGATGGAATATGAAAGAATATGCCCAAGGGTCAGCAAAATTGCAAATAAACTATGTATATATATAAATTCAGGAAAATGAACTTATTTATTTATTTATTTTAAAAGAGAGATAAATCATGATACTAGGAAGAGAAAAAATGTTGCATGGCTAGGTATTTCCCAAGGTTATTTGTGTATAATGGACTTGACTAATACATGTATTGACTTGAAAAATGGCAAAATTGGTGAATGAGATTTGGGTGTGTTTAATTTTTTGTTTGTTTTTTTTCCATGCATATTTGAATACATTTTTCTTTGTACCCTGTGACACAGAGACTTCAAAACATCAAAAGCCAGCAGAAAAAAAAAATTGTTGTTTTACTCTAACAGTGATATTCATGAAAATATAGAGTGTATTCTTCCCTCCTTTATATCTCTTCTGCATTGCTAAATCCAGATATCTCTTTGGCTTGCAGTTTATCCAGGATGGGTTTTTCTGTAAACAGTTTGAGAACAGTGCTATTTTTCAAATAATAGAAGTAGCAGTTCTGCTCATAGTTTTTATAGCCATGGAAGGACTGGGGATTGTGTGTTCCTGAACATGCTAGTACCGTTGCTGCCTGGTGCCTAATGTCGGTATATATTAGCTACTATACTATACCTCAGTTCAAGGTAACATTTTGACAATAGGCTGGTACTCTTACAATAACTCGCTTGACCATATAGAATCACACAGCAGAGGAATATTTCCTCTTTTTCATCCACTTGGTCTTTATCCTTCCAAAGAGTAAAGAGTAGGATTGTACTACCTTATGCAGCATGACTAAGGAGCGTGCATGCTGTACCACGGTGCAATATTTGCTGCTATATGCTTTCCACATACTTGTGATACCTTATTTTCTTTCATCCTGGTTAGGAAGTTTGAATCAGGATTAAATGAATGAGATGTGAAATTCATGTATTCCAGCAACTTGCTTAAGTTCATTGCGGGGAGAGGGGGGGCAGGAAGCTTTTTCCAAATATTCTTTGGGACAAGGACTAACTTTTTTTCATTAATTTACAGCTTAAATAATAACAAGAGCTTAAGTCTAGGTAGAATTGATTTTTTGTGAGATCAGTGAAGCTAGAATTTCATCTTATGACAGGAGCTAGTAAAAACAGTATTGAACCATTTACTTGGTTATTGGCACTAAAAAATAAAGTCCGCCTTCTTCTGCGATACATTAACTGAATTAATTGCCTGAATTCAGGCAATATGCAAAAAAATTATCCAACATGTATCTAGAAGGGAATATAAAAATGTGTAAGTTGTTTTTATGATGGCATGCTCTGTTTCCAACTTGCAATAAGATATGAAAAATGCTAAAAGACAAACTTTATTTTCCAGAAGTTGGTATAAACAACAAATGAATGGAAACCATAAGCACAGTTCAGAGTGGTATTCTCAGCTTGCAGAAAGGGTAGGAAAGTGGTGGGAAAACTAGTGGGGCTCTAATCCTTTAACCTGTTATGTTCGTGCTATTTGTTGCCTAGAAGTTTCAAGTAACTGTGGAAACTTTCCCATTTTTTCCTTTCCCACTTTCTCCGTTACTAAATAATAATAATAAATAAATGAAAAGTTCTCGCTTGTCAAATGAAAAAAAAGAAAGTTCTTCATTTATTTTTATCCTGTACAGAACAGTCTAAAGATACTACCTACTCAAACTCCATGCTAGATTTCTGACGTTGCAAATAATGGGAAGGTTTGTCTATTCTCCACCCCAGAGGAACTCTCCCTGTAGTGAATTCCTAAGAAAAACTAAATTAAGTGTGTAAATTACTTTGAAGCACTATTTAAGAAAATATCCATCCTAGGTGATCTTTTTAGAAATCATTTTTGAAAACGAATTGGGCATTTATATTTCTTAGAAGTAAAGGAAAATTTTACCCTGGTTCACAGTATGACTCAGTTCCCCATCTGTAGAGAAGGACCAATTCCTTCCCATGGTTTCATTGGTAATTTACATTCTGTTATCATTGCTCTGTTAGTAAGGACTCAGATCATTTGCATAGCTACATTCAACAGTGGTGAAAGTGTTTGGAAGAAAAGTGTAATTTTTCTGAATAAAATGGAGTTTTAAAAAATGTGTTGGATTTGTCTCTGCAGTAGTAACCTTAGAACTGAAGGACCGTTTATGGAAGTGAATGATGATTCAGTCATTTAATACAACAAATCCTGAAGTGTCCATGCAAACCTATGTGTGTACAATTTCAAAGTGAATTCATGTTGACTGTTCACAGAATTCTGATAGTAATATACATGAATGGAATTTTGGCTTCCCTTTCTAAGCAAAATCCATACACAAGACCATACTGTTTGCAGTTTCCAGAGTACTATTCCTAAAAACAGTGCACTGAAAAAGGCATCATATAAGTACAGATTCCACTTTTTGCCCAAAGTTGCAGGCTGTAGTTAGGATTCAGTAAAAATAATAGCTTAGTAGCAAAACATCTTAAGATAAAAATCTGATAGATGGTCTGTATCCACCTACACTTTTATCAAATATTTGGTGCTTAAAGTTGTAATGGTAATTTAATAATAAAAAAGGCTGCAAGGTATATACTTATTATGTGTATCATATGTGACTTTCTGGAAGGTTATGAGATCTGATTCAAGACATTTGAAGTCTATGGAGAGATTTTAGTGGACTTAAGTGAAAAAATAAAAAAGCCTGAAGACTCTATAGAGAGGGTTGTCTTGTCTTACTGTAGCAAATGACAAGCATTAAGATTTCCCATGGTACAGTTCTTGCTCACTTTACCTTCATTTCTCCTCCCAATACACAGCCCTACCACCAATATCACCAACCAATTTGAATGTTAGAGAGAAGAATGTGAGAATAGTGTTGCAAAGTACTTTCTCATAGAAATTGACTGCTAAGAGATTATTCTAAAACGTGAGTTCGTTCTAAGAATAATACTGGCAATTATAAAAATGGGGGGTTTATGTGTAAGCCTTTGAGTAGAAAGCTATCTTTCTGTTACTGTTAACATTTCACTTTGTTTTGCAGCTAGAAAATTTTCTTTCAATTCTATATCAGAGTTTACAATGTAAGAACTTGAAGCTTCCACAGTTCCTTTGAGAGATAATGTGCATTTGTTTGATGTACTGCACTTTTCAATATAAAACCTCAGCTGGGCTTAAAAATGGGATTTTCACCTCTGAAAAGTACATTATAACAGAGTTACCATACAGTGAAAAATGAACATTACAAAAATGAGCTTCCTGTGAATGATAACTTCATATCCAGCCTCTGTAATATAGATGACTTTTTTTGTAATTTCTTTCAGAAAGAATAAAATTTGTACCCCTTAAGAGAAAAGAGAAAAAAATAAAAAGAAGGAAAGAAAGAAAGAAAGAAAGAAAGAAAGACTCCCACAAACCCCCAAATGAGCGAAAGATGAATGGATCCTGCACAGGATCTAATCAGATAACACTAATGCACAGATATTAATGAAGCTGTCAAGCTCTATTCATTGTACTGAAGAACTGAAGTATACATTGACCATTTAACTTTCAACACTGGTGTACTGATTTGTAGTCTGTTGACTTGGTATTCCATTATTGGAATCTGTGCTTTTGTTATAGCAGGAAATAATGAAGGTGTGATCTGAAGGCCAGTTAGATAATGCTCTCTGTATAACAGACATCAATGATAATTAGATAAGAGGGGAAAAAAAGGTCTTTTATAGTCACTTTTTCAGTCATTCATTAGTGTGTGTAGTATGTAATTTCTTCGCCATATTATCTATGAATTGTTGAAACATTTCTACCATTCAAGAAGTCTTGCATACTGATCATACCTTAGAGATTTTGTTTATTTTCCCAGATTATATTCTGCCTCGAAACTTGGTACTGCTGTATTCCCCAGTATAGGATATTCAGTATAGGTGTATTCACCATGTAGGATGAGAGGATGTGTATCTTAAAGGAAAAGACTGAGGACGATGACTGTAGCTTTTGTAGACATTGTCATGCTCCACAGGAGACAGACTTTGCTACAAAGAACTAAAAGAAAAAAACAATTACTGCCCCTATATAACACAATACCATTTGATGTTGTAAAACCCCTTTGCCAATCCATACTTTCCCTCTTCTAAACACCAGCTGTTCCCCAATGTACATGTACGTATGATAGATTTTTGTATTTTTTTACTTTTTTATTTTTCGTTAACAAGGACCTTTACAGCTTTTGAAAACTCTCAGCAACTTTGTGTACCAGAAGATAACTGAGGGAATCCTACGGCAGGATTCATATTGCTGAAAGCAGATGTTTACTTCTTCCAGTATTCCTTTACTAGTGACTGGTGTAAAACAGGCTTTCATAAGTAGACCTGCTGAATTTTGCTACACTCAGAGTAAGCACCATATGGTGATTTTCTCAGATGTAGATGGGTAAGTTAGAGAAGGTGAGACCTGCTCTTAGTAAGCAATCCTGGTTAGTTTTGCATCCTTCTCTATAAGGAAATACCTTTCTAATGAAAGTGGTTTTTGTATATTGCCTACTAGTCTAACACTCTTGTAATCCAGTCAAATAAAGAATGACCTCTTTCTACATTACAAGAATGAGATACGATGATATAAAAGTGTGTGTGATAAAAATTCACATGGAATACATGTTTTTAGGATTTCAGTTATTAAAGTTCTAATTTTGTCTTCTTTGATCAATATAGAAATATGGGAATGTCTTAAATTAATTTAAATAATATTTCTTCATTGTTGTGCTTAGTCTATCCAAATTAAATTTTATATAATTTGTCCAATTACTCCACTACATATTTTTGTACATTCTGACTGAAAATATACTGTTTGCTAAAGGCTTCCTTTTTTTTTTTGTTCAACAAATCTCAGCCTTTTGTCTCTGACATTGAAGTTATAAATTCTTTAGTTCATATGATCCTTTATTGGAAAAAGAGAAGTCTTAAGATATTTGTGTACTTCTCTGTCTTCTCCTTAATTTTGCTGCTCATCTGGTCATATCAGTGGCTTAATTGTTATCCCCGTACAATGTAGTTTCTGAGACATTTTTCATCATCCTAACACCACATTCACCACATTACATTTACATTATGGCTGTGAGGTTTGTTTTCTAGCACACATATTGTACTTTAAATATAAAATCAAAACTAAAATTAGAAACAATTAAACATGCTTTAGTAATAAATACTGACCAGTTGCATACAGTATTAACGACCAGTATCTAGACAACTTTTCTTTTATGGCATAGCTGTTCTTGGAGAGCTGTGGATGCTACAGCTCAGATTCAGTGCAAGAAGTAAGCACTTGCCTAACATGAGGAACACATGTATACCCATTCAAAGAAGCCTTTTGCTGGCACATAGAGTTTATAATAAAGTTCAGTGTCTTTCTGAGTATGATGTCTTGCAATTCATTCTTCATTTTAAAATCTAGACTGTTTACAGCTGTATTGTAACATCAGCATAATCACTGACTTTAAGATGCTCCTTAGGGATTTATCCCACTGTAACTTGATGGAAAATTTGGACCCTTGCATTTGTAGGTCAACAGATGTGTGTTTCACCTCTGCTGCTCCTCTAAGTGAGTACAGGAATGTTTTTCAGATGCTGTCAGATTATTTTGCAAGAACATTTCAGATCCCTATGATGTATTTAGAATCAGAACTGCAGAGAACCCTTTTTAATCTGTTTTATACACTTGGAATTATAGTTTGGAAAGATAGCTGAGTAACCAGACTGCAGTTTTAGAAATACGTGGGTCTTTTGTTGCTGTTCTTAATGATTAAGCTTGGAATTGTAAAGAAAAGGTTAGCTAGGCATTTGGTGCAAGCTGACAAACTAAGACTATAGATACAGGGTAAATGGTGCTAATATTAACATGATATTTTCTTTCAATAATTGCCTGTAAGGTAAGATGCATTTTTGCCACCAAATTAATTTTCTTTACGGGACTGTCCTCCAGATCACAGATATCCCATTAGTTGTGGAAGGTAACTTTTAATTCTAATGTAGTATTTATTGCAAAAGAAACTATACTCTCATCAAAGAAAATTAAAACAGTATGAAGTTGGAAAAAAATAATGTGCATTTTTTTGTAATAGGAAAAACAATCTCCAGGCTACATCTCAATACAAAATATTGTCATATAAACAATGTAGTTTAACCAATTAATACATTTTTTACAGAAATTTATATCGAGCTTGGAGTAATAATTGATTAGTTTTTGAATTCATCCAATTTGAAAGCCATGCAAAAAAACCCCCCCCACAATTTTCTGAATGAGTTTTTTTCACCAGTGAATATTATATTGAGTTCTTATGTCCGGATGACATGGCACACTGTATTTGACATTACCTTGACTAAAATATGAATAAGACAAAAACAAGTATTCATTCACAATGATGAAATAATGGAAGAGGGGAATTTAGTCCTCACAGAAGTCACAGGAAGTTTTGCCATTATTTAGGGAATTCTTGTTTCATTCACAGAATAGAACTACCTTTACCATTAAAATCATTGAGGAATATTCACTAGTGAGACACTACAAGCAGTATTTTGAGAAAACTAAAAAGTGAGGCATCAACTATGCTCTGCCAATCAAAAGTGCTGATTGGATCTAAATGGCAAAGTTCATTTTGTACTTACTTACAGTTGTAAGTGAAACAGTTTTGCAGCAACATCACTGGATAATAAAACTTCCAAATAACTTTACAGGAGCTGGATTTTGAAGCTAAGACAAGCTATACCCTGCGGATAGAAGCAGCCAATATGCATGTTGACCCTCGCTTCCTAAGCCTGGGACCCTTCAGTGACATGACAACGGTGAAGATCATTGTAGAAGATGTTGATGAGCCACCTGTGTTTACTTCACGTTTGTACTCCATGGTGGTGTCTGAAGCAGCAAAGGTCGGCACTATCATTGGAACTGTAGCAGCCCATGATCCAGATGCCTCAAATAGTCCTGTCAGGTAATTATAACATTTCTTAATTGTTTATTTATTTAGCCTTTGTAGTGAAATTGTTAATTTTGTTGTGGGAGGGTCTTTGGTTGCACTGAAAGCGATTAGTTAGCTTTTTTCCCTTGCAGAGGGAGACTGTGATATTCACAGTTTGCATATTTTGACTTTTATACTCCTGAACTACAGAACCTTTGTAAAAATAAAATATTTAAATCTCTGTAAAACAAAGAAAATAAGGTAAGGTAAACTAAGCTCAGGTATAATTTCAGAATTCCAAAGAAAAAAACCTCAACATATTACTCACATTTATTTCTCTCTAAGTTTAGGAAGAGTCTATTATTATCTATAACAAGTTATGTTCTCTTAAATCAACTGGGACCAAAAAAATGTATATATAATATACATATATATGTGTCTGTGCATAATGATTCATATTCTGCGTGCACTATGCAAAAGAATGTAATAGCACATAGACTCTTGCATGTTAAACCAGAGCTGAGGTTGCACAGAAAGAAAAAAAAAAAAATAGAAAAAACTTTACATGAGAGAAACGGATAGGACAAGACGTGTCCTGTTCTAGTCAGGATAGTAAAGGCAATACTATTTTGGCTTTTGTAAATTCTGCTGCAGCCAAATATCTTCCATTCAAATTGGAAGAGGTATGAACACTGGAGAGCCATGAAAACTGTCAAAGGTCTCTTCCTTTGTCTTCAGGGTGTGAAGAACCTGCAAGTCTTCCACAATCTAATATCTAGGATCATAAAGAAACCATAAGAAACCCCAAAGTATCGATCTTATGTTTGCCTGCATCTAAGATCAAAGCTCAAGGACTAACCTCCTAAGTTAAACCAGTAATGAGTTACTTGTTACTTTTCTTATGCAGAGTAGTAATATTAATTGTCAAAGGAACATGCAAAGGATCTAAATACTTCTGACTCAGGAATTTTGTGAACTTAAACATCTGCAGGAGGAGGAACGTACACACAATTAAAAGTTAGTACTAAGTTTCGTTTGTTATTATTGTTCATTTAGGGCATGCATAGAAAAGAACTTAACAGGTACAAAACTTATTTGGATGTCACCTCTTTTGGTGATGTTAAATTTTTACTTTCATGCACTGAAGATGAACTTGTGACTCCAGTGTAGCTCTGTAATTTATAAAGCAGCAATCTGAAGTTGTAAAAATAAAGCATATGTTTCAGTCCTAGAGGTGATGTGTTTTCTCTCTCTCTTTCATTATGTATTTGCAACATATTCAAAATAGCTGATTCCTATAATGTATAAACAAGTCCTAGATGGATGATTGGCAGGGATTTACTTGTGAAATTTATCTTCACTGAGCTCTTTCTTTGCTGTGGCAGTGTTTTCTGGCACTGATGTTAGCATCTGGTGTATAATATCTGGTTTAGCAGAATCATGTAGAGTAGGATTAAATCCAGTTCCATAAATGCCGTCCACGCTCAGAATGTTTTTGACTCCTGTGTAAACATAAGGATGAGTTTATTGGCTTTGATCTGGTTGATTTTTACAATTCCAACATAAAAAATAGTTATATCACCAGCTTAACTAACAGCTTGAAGATTTCTTCTCCTTCAAACTTGTTTGGAATTTGAGAGGGAGGAAAAAGAGAAATAGTGATGGCTTATCTACATGTCTGCAAACCTGCTGTATATATTGTTGGGGGTACTGACAGATCATATAATTTAAAGCTGTCCTGCATCTGCTATGATGTACATCAGAGCCAGATTCACCTAAAATTGGAATGTGTTTAGGAGGATTAATGTATAATACTTTTCATGATCTATTTAAGAAGTTTAAATTATTAATCTATAAGTAAGTATTTCAAATTCCAAACATAGGATTATATTGATATTGATTAAAGATTAGATTCAGAATTTGGAAAATGTTGAAATTACAAGATCAGATACAATTAAAACCTTGACAATGCTGCGGGGAGCAGGGGGAAGTAATAAATAGTTTGAAAATAAGAGGTTATCTTGTATGGACCTGAGAACTATTTGTGTTTGAACTAGCTTAAATAAAGACTTTAAAACTCCTGCAGCTCAAAGATTTTAAAGTATTAATGGCTGTAAGGAATTAAAGGATTAGAAGTATTTAAAATAAGTTTTTTAAAATTTGAATATGGATACAACACTTGTAAATTAGTTACAGGAAACTGCTTGCCTCCACTGCATAGAGTTGATTTTTCTTCTTGTTTCATAAGAATATCTTGTCCATTTTATATAACTGGTTTGATCTCCCTCCTTCCTTCTTCCTTCCTTTCTTTCCTTCATTCATTTTTCCTCCCTCCTTCCCTCCCGCCTTTCCTTTCTCCTTTTTATTGCTTTCTTGCATTCTTTTCCTTTTTCTGTCTTTCTCTCCTTCCTTCCTTCCTTCCTTCCTTCCTTCCTTCCTTATTTTTTTAAGAAAGGTCTCTGGCTTTTCAATTTGCATAGTGATAGTGTTAATAATTGGGAAATCTAAGGGCTGGCAGGAGGTCGAATCCCAGCTACAGGGCCTGCTAAGACTGACTACATAGCAGAGGTGACAGCCATAGTCTCGTGGGGAAGCTTGCCAGCCACAGAACAGCTGAAGAGCACTGCTCACCAAATAAACAGTGCTAGCATGAAATTAAGTAAAATTAATACAGTTAACATAAAATGGGGAAAAAATAATGAAAGGGGGAGAGCCTTAATCCATGAAAACTGCCGTTACTGTTGTTACAATTCTTTACCCCATTCTCTCTCTCCCTGTGACATAATACGGTGAAACAATTCTAATTATGTAACAAGTCTCTGCACTAAGATTTTGTAGCTAAGAGGTATAGATAAAAACATTGTAATGTAGCATAGGAGCTGGTACATTACAACACAGAACAAACAAGTAGTGCCATAAGGTCTTCATACCTGGGAAGTCCCCTTTTTTAACTATCTTCCATAATTCTTTCCTTCCATGTTGTTCAAAGAGTTTGGTTGATGTTATATCAATAATCTAAAATATCATCAGTGTGATAGTAATTGTAATGATCACACTTGGTCTGATTTGGCGATTTTAATTCATCCTGAGTATAGAGAAGTGCTCTGGAGTCCATACTTGATCTAAATGAGAGTGCAAGAATCGGACCCAATATTAAACCGAATGTCAAGAATATTCCAGCTGTAAATCTAAATCTGCCTAATCAACTATCCCTTTCTCTCAAAAGGGTTATAAGCAAAACACCCACAGGCATTTTGACCTTTTCCCTTCTGCTATTTTCTGTTTGTTAAGGAGCTCATTTCCCCTTTCTAAAACAAATGCGGAGGTAAAAGATGTATTAAGCCAAAGAGTTAAGGGCATGATCCTGTGTTTGTTTAATGAAAGTAAAGCACCAGGAGCTGTCAGTGATAACATGTAATCCCTTGACCTACCCTGCATCATCTTTCTTTTTTTCCCTGCCCCTGCTGCTCTGGGTGACTCAGGGGCTCTGCTGCTGCCGATAGAAAGCTCTGTGCTCAGACCGTCAGCCCCCATGGGAGCAGTGCCCAGCTGGTACAGCCATGTAGCAAACCTCCAACTTGCCTTCTCCTTAGCTGGGGTTCAGGAGGATGCTATTCCATGAATAAATGAAAGTTTGCCTTACAGCAGAGAGAAAGAAAGGAGCGGGTAATACCTATAACCTCACTTAAGAGGGCACTATGGGAACAGAGCCCATCACTGTCAGCACGGGGCTCTGTGTAACTCTTTTGTACACAGCTTTGCTTCTCTGAACACCCTGGAGAAACTGGACAAAACAAAGCCTAAAGTGAAGAAACAGTGGAAACCTTTTCTCTCTAATAAGAAATCAATGAAACATTTTTAGAAGATGTAATTGAACATAAACCAAAAGTTTTCTTTCATCCTTCACCTAGGTACTCAATAGATCGAAACACAGACCTGGAGAGGTATTTCAATATTGATGCCAACAGTGGAGTCATTACAACTGCCAAATCTTTGGACAGGGAAACGAATGCTGTTCATAATATCACAGTTTTGGCTATGGAGAGTCGTAAGTAACAATTTAAAGATTTTACTGGCTGTTTATGTGTAAAGGTTCAGGCTTCATTGTGATCAGCTGCATTGAAAGAAATTATGACACTTTCAAACCATGGCCGATAAAAATAACTTCCTACTCAATGTAAAAGAAACCTATGTGATAAAAATTAAGAAATGAAACAGATTATTTGCTCTTTCCTTTGTCTCACACCTTGTGTAGTTTCTCGACTTCAGAAAAACAATTACAAAGAAAGATGAAATACATTAAGTCAGCAGTCTCAGACCAAGTATCATTAGCAGAAAAGTGATACAGAGCATAGGGCAGTGCAGTTAGCCCATCTTAGTGATGCACTCAGAGTTGGCTGCTGTTGGCCAACCACAGCATTCTTAAAAGGCATGAAGGAAAGGGGATGCGAATGCTTGTGTGCTTTCACTTTCCTGACTCTAAGGTAAGGCTGTAGAGGGTATTTTGTACTTGGTATCTCTTCTGGTGTAAGATGAAAAGTGTTGAAGAATCAAACTCTTTAAGCACGTACAAGGATTTTGTTAATACAGGTTTAAACTTGTTCAGTTCTGAATACATTCTGTGAAAGAATATATATATTTGCTTTTATATTAAAAGAATTTATTTCTTCAAATTTCATCCTTGTTACTACTCTGTTTGGCTGTGGTGATAATAAAAGAGTTATCAATTCTCTGACCACCTATTTTAAAAATACTGACCTCTTGCTTTCGGTGAGGTTAACTTAATGTTTAGCCTGAAAGCTAACATTTATCATTTAGTGCCTGTATGAATTTATTTTGTATTCTCAGGAGTAGAATTTTGTCTAAGAGGCCAGCATGGAAACCAAAAACTGGGTAGTAACAAAACTGACAAGCTAGCTAATAGGCATACCTGATACAACTGAGAGTCTTGGACCACAAATAATAACTTACAGTGCTTTAATTTATGTTCATGGCCTTCTTGGTTTTCAAGAAGCTAAGATCAGCAGAGGAAAAAGTTGGTTTCAAAATTGTTTACTACCCTGGTATTTCACATGTGGAATAAAAAGCTAAAACAAAGCACTTTGATCTACATTTGGATGCATTGCTTTAAATGCTTATAATACTTACTAAAATGTGGTTGCAATACCCTATAAAAAGATAGATACATATTTGAGGGTTTGTACAGTTTTTCATTCTGCCCTGCTCTATCACTAATATCACCACCCGTGGTAAAAAAAAAAAAAAGCAATCTCTCTTTTCTAGCTTCCAAAATAGAGGTGTTATATAGCAAAATAAGTATAACACACGCTGATATCCTTTATGCTTAGTCCAAAAATATCTACTGTTTAAGATTAAATGGTGACATTGGACCCTACACAGATTCATTTTTTAACTAGAGATGTACATCTGTTAAAGAATGCAATTCATGTTTGAGGTAACAGTGTTGAAATACTTAATTGTCTGTATACTACAAATACTTTGGAATTTGCTTGGGAATACAGCTTCCTCTTTTTTTCTGTTATACATAGCTGATGGAATTCCGGTTTTAACTTCTTAATATCTTGATCTATCTGGATTGCAATAAAAAATTATTTAACCTGTAGTAACCATGTTATTGCCAATATGAATTATGCTTTTCTGACTAGCTATACCCCTTGGTGATGGTTTTACATCATCTTGCTCTTATCCTTCCATATGATGTGATTCAGCACTGTGATTAGTAAGTTAAATTTTCAGTTCATCCCTGAAAGTAAAATCTTAGTTTAATTGAAGCAGCTTCGAAACATAAACATTGTTTCCACTAAGTCCAGAAGACCAAGCCGAGAGCTTCCTTTGTCTTTCTAGTAGGGATTGCAATTGATTTGATATGTACATGCAAAAGAAGAATGCAAATGAAAAATGTACTAACCGAAAGAATAACTTGCAAGGACCTCTTGATTGTTTTGTTGTCTTCTTTTCCTATAGAGAATCCAGCACAGATTGGGAGAGGCTATGTAGCCATCACTATTCTTGACATAAATGACAATGCCCCTGAGTTTGCCATGGAGTACGAGACAACTGTCTGTGAAAATGCTCAGCCTGGTCAGGTACGTCTTGATAGGTTTTTTATGTTTATTGTTATCAGATAGGCAGACATTCCTTATCAAAGCCTTCCAGCTTTAATATAAAATATAATCAGCTTATGGCAGCAAAAATAACACTTTGATGTGCAGCACAAGCAAATATTAATCAAACCCTAACATCTCCACTGTACCTCTGAAGAGAAAGACTCAGGTGTAAAAAATTACTTGTTGAAGGTTCTGTTAAAATATCTGGTTTTCTTACTGATGTAACTGACACATTTTGCTAAACTCACCTTATTGTGAATAATATTAAGAATGTGTACTTCTTCCTAATTTTGCTGGGAAGTGGGAAGTCATAACATGGAGGTTATTCTGAGTCTAAAGGCCTAGTATTCCTGAAGTGAGCACACGCTTTCATTTGTCTTCGGAAGTGTGGGCCATAAGGCCACAATTTCACAAGGGAGATGTATTCCTACCATATTCCTCAGTGGTTTTTACATCCCCAACCATTTTCCAAGTAGTCCTAGACCTAACTAAAAGTATCTGGTGTTGTTTATCCTTCGTGTCTCTCATATTTGGTCTTTTCCTCTCTACTTTGTAAGACCTCAGAAAATACATATGTTTTCTCATTCTCTCTTCTCTTTCCCTGAATACTAGTAGATGTTTCACCTACATAGATCCCACATATTCCCTGGGACGCTTTGCATTTCTGTGCCTTCTCCCAGACTATTGTGCTTCCTGTGGCAGATGTTTATTGCACATTTCAAAATCACAGCATAATTTAAATCCTTAACAGAAAAACACTATGATTATTAGAGAAATATAGAACATGAGTGCTCTTTCGGGAGCACCTGTTTGTTTTCCTGTGATCTAGTCAGAACTGTTAGCTCTGACTATTCATTCTTTTTGTATTTTAAGCAATGATGACACTTTTTAGAGACAGATTTTGTCAGCATTTTAGAAAATATAGTTGGAAAAATAATAATAAAAAAGAAAACCCATAAAATATTAATAGACTTATGACTTGGCTTTTTCTTTTTCATGATAATAAAAAAGTACATTAATTAAAATGGTCAAAAGCATAATCTTCTCCTTGCAAAAGTTTACAATTTTGATTGCAGCTACTGACAAGTACATTAAGGGCCGTCCAGAAAGATGCACTTCTTCCACTGCTATGCGCTTTATATTCCAAGCCTTGGTGAATGGCAGGACCTAACATTCTCAGAGACCTTGCAGATCATTGCTTTTAACCAATAAAGTTGATACAGGGAAGGTAAAGAGTTGAGCCACATTTTAGTTTTAATAGTGTCTGTACAAGTTCAGGAGATTAGAAAACCAAAAAGCAATATGAGCAGGACTCAAGACAGGGTTGATACTTTCGTAGGTAATAGAAGAGTTATACAATGTACATGTATTTATGCTTCTTACCATTCCAAACAATGAAACTCCCATGTATCTCTAAACAGGTCATCCAGAAAATCAGTGCAATTGATAAAGATGACCCACCAAATGGCCATCAGTTCTACTTCAGTTTAACAGCAGAGGCAGCAAATAATCACAATTTTACACTGCAGGACAACAAAGGTAAGGACATTTTGTTTGGGTAAATATTCACCATTAACACCTTTCATTTTGAATATGACCTACATAAACTTCTATTCTGGTAAGGACATAAATTAAAGTACAATCAGCCTGCAAAATAATTTTATCTGTAGATTATTTGTCAAGGGACAATAATCTTCTCCTGTTTGAATCATTTAAAGTCTTGAGCCAAACAGAGCAGCTTCAAATCTTTTTCTTTTTTTTTTCTGAAGTCACTCTTCTCACATTTTTCCTTGTATTTATAGGCTTTTATCTAAATTAGATTTTACCTTGGGGCAATGACTGAAAAATGTCCAGGAATTCATGTTTTATTATTATAACTCAGGGCATAAAAAATGAGTGCACGGTAAATCAAGAGGGGTGTTTTGTGAGAAAAACCTATCTTTTCAGTAAGTATACCACCTACTGAAGAATGCTTTTGATAATGGAAACTGCCTACAATATTTACACAGACTTCTTATGACTATTTCCCTAAAGACTTATGCAAAGACTCCCATTGACATCACATTTCTATTAGTTAAAATATCTGAGAACATGCTTCTAATTAGTGTTCTCATTAGTTGCATTGCATAGTATGGCAGCTGGGCATGTATCAGTCAGTTTAGCTATTAGCGGAAGCAAATAGAACCTAACAGGCACTCTGTTACTCTTGCATTGTTCTTTTGTGGATCGTACTAAACCAGAGCTACAAAGTCATCCTTATTAATAAAATAAGAAAGACAGACATATGGGGGGCTAAAGGACTCTGTACAGACAGACTTTGAACAACATTCACTAAGTATAACATGTGACCTAATAAAGTTCTCTCACACAGCTATTTATTGCCTTACTCTGCATGTAGTTACTGACATGCTTAATTTTCTTCATATGAGCAGCTTGCAGTTAGAAACTAAAGACTATAATAGTAATAATGACCAAATAATAAAAATGCACTAGAATAAGACTCTAATCAGAAATCTGATATCATTGCAAGTACTGTAAAATATTTAATAAAAAGACAGGCCCTCTTCCAAAGAACTTATAATTTGAAAAAAGTAATAATAGATTTCTTCATTGCCAGTAAAATCAATGGAGTTACAAGACACAGCAATGGGGGCTTCTTTTAAAGATATTTAATTTTATGCATATCTCATATGATGCTGTATCAAGAAGTGATTGTATACTTTGTCAGATGGGTCATAATAGATGACACAGTACAGTAACTCTACAGGACTATTGATACATCTGTTTATAAATATCTAGATAAGTAGATTGATGGATAGACAGACCGACCAACCTTTTCTATACATTCTAGGAGATGTAGCTCCTTACTTCTCAGGAGCTGTGTACCTGTATTGAACACAGTGAATTTTGCACATATTTTCTGGAACACGTGGACTTTTTAATAGCCCAACTCAGAGCAGCATCAAAGCACACGTTTTAAATTGATTACATTTGTCGTCTTCTTGACTCTCAGCTGAGACTGAAAACAAGTGCATGGTTTTACGTGTGCAATTACCTGTATTTGTGCACCAAATGGATTTATTTTTTTGCATTCAAAGAAATATTTAATTCGTCTTCAGAACTTGTTCTCCTATTAATACGTTCACCTCTTCCATTAGTATGATAAGTATATCTGTAAATAATTGAAATTTTGCTCCCTTAACCAAGGAGCAATGGTATCCACCTGGCAGAAAGCCACGGCCCCTGTAAGCTCTGCACCCACCATGACTGACACAGCTTCCCAGACAGCTCCGGTGGGAACACGCTGGCACCCAGGTGCCAGGCTGCAGGCTGTGCCCTGCTCTCACTCCAGTATCGGCAGGCAGGAGTGAGCACACCTGTGGGAGGTGCGCCCCGGTAGAGGAACTCCTCCGCTTAGTGACAGAGCTCGGCGAGGAGGTGACTCGGTTGAGGAGTATCAGGCAGTGTGCGAGAGGGAGAGACGACTGGCATCACACCCTGCCTTCCCTGGGACAGGACCAACAGGCAGACAGGATGCGTGACATGGAGCCATCCCTATCCTCCAGGGACAGGGGGCAATGGCGACAAGTTCCTGCCTGGTGCAGCAGGCACATCTCCTCTGTGACCACCCCACCTTCACAGGTGCCCTTGCAGAGTAGGTATGAGGCTCTGTGAGTGGAACTGAACAAAAATGAGGACAATGGTTCATCCAGCTTGGAGATGTTGCCAAGGTTAAGTCAGCCTATGCCCTGCATCAAAACTGCTTCCATAAAGAAAAAAGATGGGTCATTGTCATAGGATACTCCCTTCTGAAGAGAACAGAAGGCCCAATATGCAGACCAGACCCACTTAGGAAAGTCTTCTGCCTCCCTGGGGCCTGGGTTAAAGATGTGAAGAGAAAGCTTCCTACCCTGGTGTGGCCCTCAGTTTATTATCCATTACTGATTTTTTGGATAGGCACGATTAAACTGGAACAAGAATTCCGAGGGCAATCAAGAGAGACTTCAGGGCCTTGGGAAGACCAGTTAAGGGATCAGGAGCACAAGTAATGTTCTCCTTCATCCTTCCAATTGCAGGGAATGATGAGGGAAGAAACAAGAGGAGCCAGCAGATCAATACCTGGCTCCAAGTCTACTGTCACTGGCAGAATTTTGGGGGTCTTGACCACGGATCAGTTTGCATGGCACCAGGCCTGCTGGCAACAGATAGGGTACAACGGTGTCAAAGGGATCTTTGCACAGGAGGGCTCTTAGCAGGGCTCATTGAAAGAAGTTTAAACTAGATTTCAAGGGGGAAAAGGATAAAAGGGAAAGGGATAAAACCAAGCCTGCTATAGATAGGCCTGGGGGTGGCATGCCAGCGTTTGAGACAAAATGGCCACAAAGTGTGCCTGGGGAGGTTTAGGTTGGATATTAAGAAAATTTTTTGCACCGAAAGGGTTATTAAGCATTGGAACAGGCTGCACAAGGTAGTGGTGGAGTCACCATCCCTAGAAGTATTTAAAAGAAGTATATGTGTGGTGCTTAGGGATATAGTTTACTGCTGGACTTGGCAGTGCTAGGTTAGTGGTTGGACTCAATGATCTTAAAAGTCTTTTCCAACCTAAATAATTCTATGATTCTAAATAAATCCTTGGAAATTAGACCTGAAACAGTTATAAGGATACTTAATCTAATCACTGAAGGGTGATTATTTTTCTTTTTTTTTATAGTAATCTCACCTTCAACTATCAATCAAAAGTGTGGAACTATGAGCTTAACTAAAACCAAATAGACCTCTGCAATTTTGAAAAAATCTTTAATGGAAAACAGAAATCTTTTTGTTTAGTTGAGTATAATTTCTCAGCTGATCCTATCTCCGCAGCTTCAAAAATATATTTCCAGGAAAGATAAACTTTTAAAAATAATATAAATGTGTTTAAAAAGTCTTTTAAGTGAAAGACTGTACTACTTATAAGCTTGTGTTTGAGAAAGGTCATGTATTTCATATTTATCTTCTTATTCCTTTATCTAGATAACACTGCAACAGTATTAACAAGAAGAAATGGGTTCCGAAGACAAGAACAATCTGTTTTCTACTTGCCAATATTCATTGTGGACAGTGGATCACCTTCACTTAGTAGCACTAATACCCTCACCATTAGAGTCTGTGATTGTGATGCAGATGGTATTGCTCAGACATGCAATGCAGAAGCATATATCTTGCCTGCAGGACTCAGCACTGGAGCTCTGATAGCAATCTTGGCTTGTGTCTTGACACTGCTAGGTATGTCTTCTTCCTGTAACCATTATTTTCTGTTCAATGTATAGTAGCAAAATATATATATATACACACACGTATATAAGCTTCAACCCACCCCTCCCCAACCCCTGATTTCTGTAAACAAGGACACCTAACATTGCAGGCACAACAGCATTTGGTAACATGAGCCACACAAAACCTTTAGTTTGGGATTTTCAAGTTCAGATACCTTTTTTTCTACATCAAGATGCCTCCAGAGGTATATACGAAATAATAGTAACAGAAAAAAGATCACTTGCTTCAAATGTAATATTTAAGAAAGAGACAATGAACTTTATGGAAGTATTTGGTTTAGGATACTCACCATATAACCAGTATCTCTGTGTGTCTCTTTTTCAGAGATAACTCCTTTTAAGCAGTTACTGATTTGCAGAGAACAAAAGACATTCAGAAAATACAACAGATGTAATTTACTAATGTGAATCATCATATTTAATTGAACATTTTCTACAGAATGATATTTTGCTACTTCTGCCACTGGTAGCACTGTTGGATTTTATGTTGTGCAGTGAAACTGCAACTAGATGAAAGACAGTTGGAAATAGTGGAGCAGTGTCAACATCCTAGTTTCGTTAGCGTTTCTCATTTCGTGCTTAGTCCTTAAACAAAATGAAAACATGGTAGTAGTAAAGGCCCAAATTAAGGAGGAAAGATGAAGGATCATCCTGCATCTGCAGGAAGCAGATTAGCAAAGCTGCAGTTTTACTTATTGTCAGAAAGATCACATGTTAACAAGGATTCCAATTCAGCATACAAGAATTTTCTTGAGTGTTGTTATTTGTGGAGGGATTTTTCTATTTTCTGGCTGTACATATCAGTCTAATGGGAAGACCATAGGCTCCTCAAGTTGGTATAATCCTAGTGGTGATTTATCTGTCGCTGTTATCTAGGTAATTTGAATAGGTCAAATCAAGAGATTTTTGTCTACACTTCTGTATATGCCATTATTTCAACTAAGAAGAGTTCTCTGCTTATTGACTGATTCACTTCACTGTGAACTGGTAGAAAGAAATGTCCCTTCTGCTACAAACATTTCCCAAAAGGACTCAAAAAAAGAAATCTTCTTGCATTATTGTTATAGAGTAAGAAAAATCACTATCTCTTCAATGAACCCAACCAACTTACTCAATAGCTATGTGTAGGAGGTGGCATGTCCAGAGTTTTCCATCTTTGTGACAAGAAAACCTAACATAAGATTGTTTAAACTTTGCTCAACACATGGTTAGGCATATGTTTAAGGAAAAATGGAAGGGAATGAATGCCAAAAGTTTCAATGAACACTTTTAAATACCATTTTTCTAGCAGCATTTCTAGGACATTTATACACCCAAATGAACTATATTTGGACATGAAGTTAAATGGTAGAGTTCAAATGAACCTACAGAATGTTAGGTCCTTCCCTCATAGCACTTGGCATTGACATCAGTGGAAAACCAGTCATTTAAAACTTTGGTCCAATGTACTTAAAAGGAAAAGTTCTGTAACAATAACAATTCACTTCATCCTAAATTAAAATGTCACCATTTCTGTTACATATAAGATGGGAATTTCTGAAGAATATATAAGAAACTACTGTTGATACAAGGCAGTGTGGCCTGGGCATAAGCGTTTCTTAAATAGGAGCCATATGTCTTAAAGAAGAGCATTCAGTGGAGACACAGCATGTTACCAGGCAATAACTTGCTTATTCTACTCAATACACGAGGGATCAAATACAACCAATAAATCAGGAAACCTGAGTTTTCATTCCGGTAATGTTTAGAGTGTACTGAACAAGTGCTTGGTAAAGAATTGAGAATAAGCTCTCTGACCATATTGTTTGAATAATGGGCTATGTGCTGGATAGAAACTTGGCAGATGACCACCTTACCATTGGTTTTAGCTGTCAAAGAATTGGACTTCCAAATTCAGCTATCTGAATGTATCATCACCACTGTTTATCCAAATACACATTTGTATGTGCTCTCTTCACTTCCAATCCAAACTATTCCTTTTGGATACAGTTCAAAGCTGCAGGCACAGTTTAGGCTGTGTTTGTATGCTAACCCTGGCTTTGAGTCACTCATTTTGGTACTGTATCCTACTGCTGTTTTATTGCCAGACAGGCGCGAGTCTTCACAAGGAAGAACTGCCTAAGCACCACTGCTGCCCAGTGAAACCCGAGTCAAACGTTGTTGCTTGTCTGGTCCCTGAGTCTTTCTTCTTCTCTCATTTGTTCCTAGAAGACATTTTCTGGCATCAGCTGAATGGTAGTACTGCTAGGAATTGCCTTTCACTTTTTTCCATTTTTCTTTTCATATCCGTTCCTGAGAAAAAGTCCTGATGATCCACTAGCACAGCATAAAAAATAGGCTTCAGCTGTTGGCAAGTGGTTCTACGACTGGGACCAAGGGATGCGCCTTTTTCTGTAAGAGTTTATCAGTGAAAAGAGGAGACAGGCTACCGGATCAAAATTTTTTTCTGACCCAAGATTAACACGCAATGCAAATCCAGTCACATTCATCAATGTCATCTCAGTGTGAGTGCCAGCTGTAAAGTGGAGGAGGGAAGAGATTTGCATAAATGTCATGAATACATGCATTCTGGCACTAGTATCTTGAATTCTCAACAAGCTCTTATCTTCTTAAAGTTAGTATGATGTACTTCGATATTTGTTGTTGCCCGATACATCCCTTTGTCTAATAAATAACCATTTGTCTTGACCAGAGTTCAGATTGTCTCAGTGGGATTTCTTAATATTACTCTTTTTACTTAAGAAACCAACCAATTTTACATTAGCACAATGTTTTCACTGATGCTAAGAAGGAAGAATGTTACTAAATCATACTAGTTCATTATAATTGCACATAATAGTGTAGTCTATTTTTTCAAACTAAAATAATGTTTGAAAATCAAAACTATTTTACCAAAATCTCTTTTCCTCCTCATATTGACTGATGGAGATTAAATTCTAAATTTCATTCCATAAGAAAGTTACAGTACTTTTTTAATTACTCAAAAAAGCTTTATAATTATTCACTCTGCAATGAAGTTATGTTTCAAAGAAAAAAAAAACTTTTAAAAAAGTGCTTGCAATTTATTCTATAAAAAGCATATGAAAAGCTCATTTTTTTTCATTTTAGACTGTACATAATTTTTAGAGAAGTAGCAATTTTTTAACTCCTCTGAAAGTTATAATGTGATTTAATTCAAGGTAATTTGTTTTTCGGTTAGCATCTTCCAGACCCAATAAATAATTGCTTTTGTAACAAGTGTTTAGCATAAAATGTGTACATAAAATCACCCCAAAAAAAGAATGTTCACCTGTAGATAACCCAACATATTTGAGGTGTTAAAGATTTTTCCTTCTACTGAAACAATGGAAAGCTAGGTTGACATAATGTTTTTTCATTTTTTTTATTTTCCATAATTCTGAATACAATCTATTAGTACCACCTATTTTCTTATAAAAACTAAAGGAAGCATCCTATTAGTGTGGTACTAGAGTTTACAAGTTAAATTATTAAAATAATACTTTGATTAAACTTCAAAATACAGATTTAAATTATTATTTTTTCAGTTGAAAGATGGGGAATTTGTTATTATTATATCTACAAGAACCCAATTAAATCAGCACACATAATTGTGTGAATCATAAACAGGAAGAAAGAGTCCTGGTCATAAGGATCTATTCTCTAAACAGGTAAAATATGTACAGAATGTGACAATGCAGTATATGTGGATTTTGGTCTTGCAGTTTTAAAAGTGATAAATCTGTAACTGTTTTAATTTGGGAGTATCCAAATTTAAAAATTTAAAATGTGGTTGAGTATGCAATGCAGAGGCTGTTTTTTATAGAGCCTATTAGGGTCACTCAGTGTGGACATTTAAAGGTCACGGTCACTTTGCAAATATCATTCCAAACTGATTAAACAACAATTATATATGAAGCTTGCTAACTGGAAATTGATTGCAGGTTTCCTGAGCCTTGGCTTCTGTAATCCCCAAATCTCATCTGACTGTGCTAGCAACTGCAAGGTATAACAAAATAGGTTATTAGTGTGCTGCTTAGATGGCTGAGGATCTCCAATCTTCAGCTTTATGAATCATGACACACCTAAAGCATAAACCAATGTGCAGATTTGCTTGCAGCTGATGCGGCTTATTGCTATAGTAAATGCCAGGCTTAGGGGTATAGCATATACACGGCATGATAATGCTTGTGATTTACCTCTGTCCCTTACTGTATATCTCTGGATGTAGCCTTCTCCCTCGGGTTGTCTCAAAGCTTTTACAGCTTCCTTACAATTATGTTGCAGTTACCTTGAGTACAAAAGGGAATATTAATACTAAAACAGAGAAATATTCTCAGGTGACCTAAACCTGACTTTTTACCAGATCATACCTAAATGGAAATTTCATAATAATTCTATAAAGCACACTGCAAGATGTCAAAGCAAAAACCTGCTTTTGTATTCAAAGGTGTTTGTTTAAAGACTGATTTAGGTGAACTGAAACTACTGATATTTTCACTACATCTATACTGACACAATGATAAGACTACGTATTATCACAGCTAATATAAATACAATTGACATTTTCTGTTGGCTATTGTACCTGTTAAAAAAAATCAACATTTCTAGCAATTCAGGTAAATCAGAATAAAAACATTAATTTAGATCTGTCTTTATTAGTTCTGGTTATTTAGTCTTTATAATTAGTTACTTCTAATATTGATTGATTTATTTGTGAAAACAAATATGAAATCAGTATTGCAACTTCATCTCTTTAGCATGAGTTTGCTGTACCAATAAGGAGCCAAACTAGTGGCCTCAATGTGCAATAAATGTGTCCCTAAAGCTTTTCCACTATATTATTTCTTCTCTAAAGAGCATAAAATTAGGTTTTCTGTATGTTCAGCCAGTCACTAATTACTGACTTGATCTCTGATTTTGTGATAATTGTTGGGAAAAAATGCCACCATGACTTAAAGAGAAATGGATAAGCTTTAAAACCATTTGCACTTGATTTAGATATCAGTGAAATATGTTTTGGGCTTGTATTCACCTCTGCAGTTCCTGCAACGTTGCTAAAGCTTTGTTCATTTAGATGTTAAACTTTATTGTTCATAGCTGTTGGAAAAGCTAGAAATTAATAATCTCATAAAGCCATCTAAATGCTAACATATTTAACCTTTAGAAAGACTCCATATTTTTATTGGCTTCAAGCAAATGTGAGATGTACAAGGAATACTATATAAAACATTCATTGTGTCTTGACTTTTATTGTACCTTTAGGCAGACCTGCCTAATAAGTTTCATATTTTTCACTTATTAGCAGGTATTTAACTTTCAAAATGAAGTCTGTTAAGAGGAACAGTGGTGTGAAAATACATTTACACTTGAGTAAAGGAAATTATTAGCTGCTTATTTATATGACAATAATAATTGTGGCCGTAAATGTTAAAAATAATTAAAAAGTTATGTCAATAGCAATTTTTACTTAAATGTATATTTGGACTGTCAGAAAGCTAATTTGTCTTTTAGTTTAAAATATCTTTTATAATAAGGAAAACCATTAAGAGTGGAGTGCAATTGTCTCTACAATGACAATTTTATGTTCTTTGTTGTATAATTTACAACTCAATTTGTATTATCCAATTATTAGAATGTTTTGAAATTTCACAAAGCCACTTTAAAGGTCAAAGTCTTATATTGTCAAACTGCTTATGTAAATATTGTTCAAAGCAATATGCCCCAAACTAGTGGCTTGTGAATTCAATATGTAAAGCATGAATCAGGGAGATGCCAGGGGCAAAAAAGTGAAAGAGTGATGCTGATGTTGCAGTAATACAGAGTCACAAGGCATCTGTTAGTAGATGGATCATTAGATGTGTGCCTGCTAGCTACTACAAAAAAGCAAAAAAATATTGCCTAATATATTTGTCAAAAAGTTTAGAAAAAAATTAAATGTTTTCCAGTTTTATTTTAGACATACATGGTTCCAAAGGAAAAAAGAAAAAAGAATTTCAGAAAGTCCACCTTTAAAGTCATCTTATGCTTTAGTGACTTCCAAATAGTACCATACTATCTATAGATGGTACAGTTTCCTGCATATACAGTCTCTGAATGACTGGTTTACTATAACCAAGTGATCCCAATATTAAATCATGCCTCATAGTTTGATACTGATTTTAGAAATTCCCGCATTAAAAGAAAGGCTTTCAAGAATGGCAGTCCTACATTATACAATTTATGGAGGCCACTACTGAGAATACCTAGGGAAGCTCAAGCTTAATTTTACCTACATCAGCTTTTGCTTTCCCAGATATTTATACAGCATTTAGTTGACATATCAAAGTACTGTAAGTAAAGATTGTAAACCTTAGACATATGAATGTATATAAACACATATTCTTAAGATTAAAAATAAACATAAAATCTGAAAAGATTAATTGAATATGGAATGACACTTACTTTTCAATATACTGATATTTTTACAGTCATAGTGATGTCTGCTATTTTCTAGGAGTATCATCAATGCAGCAAATGTTACCCAGATGCTACAATATAGTATTAATCATTTTCTAGGGGGATGATTCACACTCTGTTATGTGCCACAGATGGGTGCAATATTCATACTACTGGTTCCATATTTTGTGTGTCAGCAATTATGTTTCTCTACCAAAACTGTATTTGAACAAGAGAAGCCTTGAGTTAGTTTCTCCTTGTTCTTTTGTCTGTCACTGCAGTTTAGCATTAACTTTCAAGCTGAAAGAAACTTTGAAGATTAAAATTTAAAAAATAATTACATTTCTAGCACTGACTGATCCAATAAACTCCAGCCCTAGCAGTTCTCATTAGATGTAATTCATAAACCTGAAGTACAGTACTTTGCTCTTTATAGGAAAGGAAGGTCTTACATAGAGATACTTTTAATCCATGAACTAAGACAATCTTATTTTACACATTGCTTAACAATTAGGTGTTCTCCAATCTATGATTTTTTTTTTCAGCAGAGTTTGGCCATATACATTAATTCAGTCTCTTCCCAAACCATGGTTGTTAAATTCTATTCAGTTACTTTATGAATGTGCTTTTATCACTTGGGCAATTAAGAGTTCAGAAAAAGGTCCTTTTTTATTTCATGGCTGTGAGATTGTAATAGTCAGACTCAACCAGTCCTAAAATTTATGTTTAGCAGACAGCATAGATTATAGAATTAGAGATGAAGACGTTAATCCAGAATAGTTTGGAAATAGATTCTTTAATGTCTAAAAAGCTTATGGTTTAAAAGTTGTTTGAGAACCTGCTAGGTTACAAATCTAACTGCATAAATTGCATGTTGTGTCCTTGTGTCTTTGCCATATAAATTAGTGAGTACTTCCACAACTAGAAAAAATATGAGGAAACTTCAGCATTGCTAAAACTCCAGTCTTTCTGTCTTCCAGTTCTTGTCTTGCTGATTGTCACCATGAGGCGACGGAAAAAAGAACCCCTCATTTTTGATGAAGAGAGAGATATCAGAGAGAACATTGTCAGGTATGATGATGAGGGTGGTGGAGAAGAAGACACCGAGGCATTTGACATGGCTGCCTTGAGAAACCTCAACATTATCCGAGACACGAAGACCAGAAGGGATGTGACACCTGAGATTCAATTCTTGAGCAGACCAACTTTTAAAAGCATCCCAGATAACGTCATTTTTAGAGAATTTATCTGGGAAAGACTAAAAGAAGCTGACGTGGACCCCTGCGCGCCACCCTACGACTCCCTGCAGACATATGCATTTGAGGGGAACGGCTCAGTGGCAGAGTCACTCAGTTCTTTAGATTCGATCAGCTCAAACTCTGACCAGAACTATGATTACCTCAGTGACTGGGGCCCTCGTTTTAAAAGGCTTGCAGATATGTATGGGACTGGACCAGACTGCTTATACTCATAGCCTTGGAACCTTTCTCTGAAAATGCACTGAAGAATACTGAAACAGAAAACTCAACCTTACAGACTGAAGAAAGTTGTAAATATTTCTCCATTTTTAACCTTTTCGGTTTTTTTGCCTTGGTGGAACATATCTTCATTAGACTTGTCCTAGGGACTGCACTGACCACACAGAATATGAGCATTTGGTGGCATTTTTGATAAAATGAAATGCTCAGCCACATTCAAATAGATAGCAACCCTCAGATACCTGCAGAGGCAACTCACTTTCAAGAGTATGTTATGCACTGTGACCTCAATGAACCAATGATACTCTGTAGATGCCTTCACAGTACTGCTATATCTAGAACACAGAGTTTCTGGTATGAGATAAGAGTAAGAAGAAACAAATTTACAGATATGATATATCATTCAATACAACATTACAATATGTAATATTTATAAATGCAAGATTTTTTTAACATACTTTCTTTACGGTGTTGCATGCAGCTTGCTAGGCCAAAAGCAGAAGGACAGACATGAAAACAACCAAAAGTCCAGCAGATATTTTTTTGCTTCCCCTTGTTTGTTCTCAGAGCTGTTAAGTTAGAAGTCTCTGTGATTTTCTGGGTAGATTTACAAAAAATTACTGTTTGTACTAAGAAATTCCACAATGTTTGTCATGAACTTACTAAAGTAGTTTATAAACCACATAAAATGAGAAATATGGAGGGGTATTCTTGTGGTTGAAAAATTTTGTGATGCCCATGTAGGTATAGAAAAGATGTTGCTATCTATTTGCTATTTTTTATTACCTCTTCTGATTTGTACAGGAGAATTTATCCTTTTTTTATTATTATTTGACATAGAGTGTTATATTTATTTTGGAGCTCCAATCTCCACTAAATGCAGGTCCATTTTACTGCCTCATGGTATTAGACTTGTCAGAACATGCTGATTTTTCTCCAGTCTCAGATAAATGTAGGAAATGAAGCATGGAAATGGAGAAATTACAGTAAAGCAATCTCACCCGCCATTCATCTCTCAGAAAGGAGAGCAGCCACAAGGACATGCGGTTGTTCTTCTGAGCCATTACAAAGTCTAAGACATTTAAGTAAGATATTTGTACGTTGAATTTTTGGAAAGAAGACTACAGAGGTAACTCGGAGTGTCTTTAATGCAAGATTTAGTTTTCAAGGTTAAACATGCTATATGCTTCAAAGACTGTAAACATCTTGCTTTTCTACTTCACCTTCTCTTTTGCTGCTGACGGATCACAGTAAAAGACTCTTTTCACTTTCTTTCTTATGTTAAGCAGTGTAATGGTATTAACTCCAGAAATCATCTTTAGATCCTGCTGCACATAAGTATTTTTCCCCAAAGGTGTTAACTCACTACACATAATTTCTACGCTGGTTCAGGAGTGCCAAAACAGAAGGACAGCTACTGTTAGCTAAAACACTGTACGATTTTGAAGTAGGATTTCTTAGAATAAGACAACTTTTTTATGATTCTCACTATTTATACTTCATCATTTATGATTTATTACTAGATAATAAGGCATATATTCAAGTAAAATAGTATTTTTAAGTATTATTTCAGATTGCTTTGTTTTAGATAATCTGTAGATGAGTTTCTAAGTTAGGCTCTGCTCCTGCAAACTTTTTGCTTGTACCTAACTTGAAATGGCTTGAGTTGCCTGCAGTTACTGCGAGGCGTACAGAATTGTTTGCAGGACTATGTTTGCGAATAGAAGGTACTCCATAGAGGATGACGCTCACTCTAAAAGTACTTCTTTCTGAAAGAAGGACCCTTATACTAAAATCCTAAGGTATGGGTGACACCAGGCTGGGAGATGGGAAATTATCATCAAGGCTTTGTAATTCTTGCAGCCCAGCATTATCAATTAACTATGTGAAAGTGGCCTTCAGCTCCATCAAAGTAAACAAATTTTAATCATCTGCAACATATTTAATTTGAGTTACATTTTGGTAGACAATCATTGTTTCATAATTCAGTAGATTTGCTTCTAGTTGTATTAAATATATATATATAAGCATATATATATATGACAGATTTTGTAATGGAACTAAAAGATATCACCCATGACTTTTAGTCATACGTGTAAGATTTTCAATAAAAAATTTTAAAAAAATAAAATGAACCGTGTGTATGCAGTTTAATGAGAGCGAGATATGCTGCAGGAGTTAAGCAGGTATTAAATCATCAAGGTGCTGAGAGAACAGTATTCTATTAATCTCCTTGTTGTTTGTGGGGACATAATCCATGCACCTGGATTGAGGTGTCAAAAATGCTGATTTTAGCACCTAACATTCAAAGGAGATTTAAATGTGGTTTAGAATAAACAGCACTATTCCCTTGCTTTTCCACCTTCCATATCTGTAAAGAAACCAAAAATCTCCCGTGTTACGAAACTATATTAGGGGTTCTTATTGTGTGTGTTTTCTATGGAAAGAAATATGCTCTACTCTGATGACATAAAAACTCTTGCATATATATATTTTCTGTTGCATAGTTCTAAAATAATTGAGTTCATTTGCTGTTACATTATATATGCCTACTTATTGATTATATTGATGCAGTAAGAAAGAAAGGTGGAAATCCCTGATGTTTGATGACAGATGTTACTATGGTATATACATATATAATGCTCTCCACAAATTACCTTGACTATTGGTTTTCACAGTTTATAATCTGATTCAAATTCTTTCTTTGACTGTTATTTATATTGCATAGCCTGATGTCATAAAGTATATTCTACTGACTAAATAGTTTAAAATATAAGAAATATTTTCTCTGTCCTGGAAAGGTTATGAAATTTTTTGAGCAAATTAATTAGGCCTTTTAAAAAGATTTCCCATTTCATTTATTTATTTAACTTTCTGAAGAACTCCAGTATCTATCTAGAGGCCACAAGTCCTCTTTAAAAAGTATGTCAAACTTTGCAACCACTCCCAACGACAGTGAAACACCAACACCTCTTTCCTTCTAATATATGACAATTGAATAGGTTTATTTTAAATTGAGGTTTCCAAATGCCTTGAAAAACCTATGGTTTTAGGAGTGCTATGAAAAAAAAAATCCACATAAAGTTAACCCATTTGAGGAAGATTTAAGGCAAGACTCCTTACTCTGCTTTGACCAGAGTAAAATCTATTGAATTCAACAGAGTTAGAGAGTGGACATTTTGACATACATTTTTTTATTCAAAAGAATAAACTTAGTGTACATACTCTATTAAGTTTTATCCCCACTAAGACATTGCACAAGCCTTCCGAAGCCTACTAATTCTGATGGCTGGATTAATACAATCACTGCAGGACTCATGAAATTTGATAACACCAACTGAAACCTCTCCTCCCTAAGAATTTAGGGGAAAAAAATGGCTTCCTTTTTACTTGCTGTTTTCTTTGTTGTTTTGAAAGGGGAATTTCCCTTTAAAGTTAAGGTGTTTTCTCATTTATTTTATCCTGTTTACCCTTCAGATGCTGGCACTCATCAATAACAAAATATGTCTTGTCCTTATTTCTTTTTAGAGATTTTGGATGAAAGCATGTTATGAAATATAAAACAGCAGCATCTTATTTTTATGGACAAGTATTCTTGTATGATATAAAGAAAAGCAGTAGTTTGTGATTCTGAAAAAGAAATAAATATACTATAAATCGTACAATTACATTGAATTTTAAGATCATTGAAGAGTTGAAAGGCAAACACAACTACCTATATCAAATCTAGCATTAAATTCTTGGTTGCAGCCTCTCATGTGGCTGATTTTATTTTTCTATATGTAGATTTTTTCTCTGCTTTAGAAACTATGTAAAGCAATACTGCTTTGAGACAACATTGTATTCACCTCATTAGTGATAGTTAGATGGAGTCAAGTGTATTTTTATTGGTCTGTGACTCTAAAACTGAATTGCAAAAGATAGAAATATAATTTCTTCATTTCACTGAAACAGGAAAGACTACAAGATAACGAGAGGTCCGCAAGTTACAGTCTTAACAATGGCTTCACTAAGTTTCCCAGATATATACCTAAGTTTCCCAAATATATCCTGAGATATAATTACACCTCAGCATCATTTCTTCCACACGAAGAATTCTTCCTTTGCTCAGTATCAATCCAGCTAAAAATGTATTGTATTGCTTACTGAAAAGTTTTTAGGGATATCTGCCTGCAGTTTTGTTCTTTGAACTAGGAGAATCATGGTACACAACAGGAATAATCTATTTCCTAGATGAATGGAATGAAAAATATATCTACATACGAATGCTATATTTTGCTTTGTGACTACAGTTTATAATTTCTCACAAAAGAGGAAGAAAGTCTTTCAATGTGGTACATTAAACCTGTGAAACCTTAGACCATACAATTGCAAACAGAAATATATTGATTGGAAAAACTTGATTTACCTCAGCATTGTATGACACAAGATTGTCATGCAATCTTTAGGTACCTAATCAAACACAATGAAAGCGGAAAAGAGCATAGAAATTTCTTGCAAATCAGAAGAAAATCTAATTTGAAGCCACAGTGGTATATCATATACATGCTTCTTCTCTTACCTCATATGTGAACAGATATTTCCTAAAATTATATGTACATTTAAACATTCCACCCACACAGTATTTATTTTAAAATAACATATTTAACCAGAGAGTATCAAAAAAAATTAACCTTACTCTCAAAAACTTTGTCTGTCCCAAATAATGACTGATGTAGAAAAATACAGGTTAGACTCAGGCAAAACTTTTAAGATTGTCCCCTCAATAAAAGCAAGTTGTTTTCATATTTTTGCATAACATAGTTTAGAAGCTGTTAGAAATGTTGCAAGGACTGCCATTTCCATAACATTTTAAAGCCATAGCTTATTTTATAATAAAATGGTACGATCAAAATTCCTGTTCCTAGAAATGGCATAAAGTTAATTTTGTTGGTTAACTATGGTGATAAAACTATTGTGCATCATAACAGCAAGCTGAATGATGAATCAGGACTAGAAAAAAGTAAAGGTTTTTATTTTCTCCTTCTGCTCACCACCACCTCTGCCAAAGTCAGAATTTCTTTTCATTGTACATCAAAGCAAAATCATGTTGAGTCCAAGTCACACAAAATAGGGAATTGGATCTTGGTGTTCTCCTTACAAAGGCTAAAAGACTATTTACTAGGTGACTCTATTCAATTATTCCTGTCTGATGGTGTCTTGACTCCTAGGTCATGCAAACTGAGACCTGTGAAGTTGCTGTGTTTTTTTCTTTTTTTTGTAATTGTTAAAACTGGTATTCTTGGTAAAAAGCTTATGTTTGGATGAGTTTATTTTTTTCATTGGATTTTTTCTTTTTCTTTGGTCAAAAACATAACGGGCAGGTATACCCTGACTTTTCTCCAGCTTTGACTCCAAATCCACATTTTTCTTTTCTGTTAATAGCACAAAAGGAAGTCCTGAGATGTTGCTTCTCTTTGATGTCAAGAAGCTATGGAGAAAAAGCTAAACATAGCATGAACAGACTGCAGTGAAACTGATCTGTCACTTTAAACATGAGCTCACAAACACTATAGTTAAGCTACCATTAACACCATTCAAATCATGACATGATTCTAATCTTAAAACTTCAAAATATACTGTAATTTTCTGGCACTACTATCAGCAATTTTTACACATTTAGCAAAATCAGATTTTAATATTTTCAAGGTTTGTTACCTGTAGCTCAGTTTCATCATTATTATTTATATCATTGTCTTGATGCACAGAAAAAGAGAGAAAAGTTACAGAAGTAAACCAGTACAAAATGGCCTTATGTGCACTGACTTTTACTGCAGTGTTTTAATTATTAATCTACCTTAATACGCCCCAATACATTGATAGCTTTTCCTTTCATTGAGACCAACTGCTCATCAGTTAGGATAAGTGTGATATCCAGCCAGACATTCAAGTCACATTAGACCATTCGAGTCTGACAGGAATGGTCAGTTTGAATTTTAATTTCCTTTTATTTCCTTGATGATGCTTTATTATTATCACATTGTTGAAATTATATGGAGAAAGAAGTGTTTACTGATGCACCTAAGAAATGCCAGGTGAAATCTTGATCTTGTTGAAGTACTTGGCAGATCTCCCTATGGCTTTCAAGAGGTGTCCAGATTTATTGTTTAAGGGAGACAAATGACCACTTACAGCATCAAGACGAGAGACTGCATGACATGTTTATCTCTAAATGGGAGAGATAAGGGTTTGATGGATGGACCACTCGATGGTTAAGGAATTGGCTGGATGGTTGCACTTAAATAGTTGTGGTCAACAGCTCAATGTCCAAGTGGACACCAGTGATGAGGGGTGTTCTTAAGGGGGCGGTGTCGGGACCAGTGTTGTTTAACATCTTCGTTGGCGACATGGACACTGGGATTGAGTGCACCCTCAGCAAGTTTGCTGGTGACATCAAGCTGTGTGGTGCGGTTGACACACTGGAGGGAAGGCATGCCATCCAGAGGAACCTTGACAGGCTTCAGAGGTGGACCTGTGCAAGCCTCATGAAGTTCAACATGGCCAAGTGCAAGGTCTTGCACATGGGTCGGGGCAATCCCAAGCATGAATACAGGCTGGGCAGAGAATGGATTAAGAGCAGCCCTTGAGGAGAAGGACTTGGGGGTGTCAGTTGATGAGAAGCTCAACATGAGCTGGCAATATGCACCTGCAGCCCAGAAAACCAATTGTATCCTGGGCTGCATCAAAAGAAACATGAACAGCAGGTCAAGGGAGGAGATTGTCCCCCTGTATTTGGCTCCTGTGAGAACCCACCTGGAGTACTGTGTTCAACTCTGGGGCCCCCAACATAAGAAGGAGATGGACCTGTTGGGGTGAGTCCAGAGGAGGGCCACAAAGATGATCAGAGAGCTGGAGCACTTCTCCTATGAAGACAGACTTAAGAGATTTGGGGTTGTTCAACCTGGAGAAGAGAAGGCTCAAGGGAGACCTTATAGCTGTCTTCCAGTATCTGAAGGGGGACTACAAGAAAACTGGAGAGGGACTTTTTAGAAGGACATGCAGTGGTAGGACAAGGGGTAATGACTTTAAACTTAAGGAGGGTAAATTTTGACTAGATATAAGGAACAAATTCTTCCCCCTGATATCAATGCAGGCTGGGCAGAGAATGGATTAAGAGCAGCCCTTGAGGAGAAGGACTTGGGGGTGTCAGTTGATGAGAAGCTCAACATGAGCTGGCAATATGCACCTGCAGCCCAGAAAACCAATTGTATCCTGGGCTGCATCAAAAGAAACATGAACAGCAGGTCAAGGGAGGAGATTGTCCCCCTGTATTTGGCTCCTGTGAGAACCCACCTGGAGTACTGTGTTCAACTCTGGGGCCCCCAACATAAGAAGGAGATGGACCTGTTGGGGTGAGTCCAGAGGAGGGCCACAAAGATGATCAGAGAGCTGGAGCACTTCTCCTATGAAGACAGACTTAAGAGATTTGGGGTTGTTCAACCTGGAGAAGAGAAGGCTCAAGGGAGACCTTATAGCTGTCTTCCAGTATCTGAAGGGGGACTACAAGAAAACTGGAGAGGGACTTTTTAGAAGGACATGCAGTGGTAGGACAAGGGGTAATGACTTTAAACTTAAGGAGGGTAAATTTTGACTAGATATAAGGAACAAATTCTTCACAGTGAGGGTGGTGAGGCACTGAAATAGGTTGCCCAGAGTTGGGGATGCCCCATCCCTGGAATTGTTCAAGGCCAGGCTGGATGGGGCTTTGAGTAACCTGGTCTAGTGGAAGGTGTCCCTGCCCATGGCAGGGGGGTTGGAACTAGATGATCTTTAAGGTCCCTTCCAACCCAAACTGTTCTATGATTCTATGATCTGTGATTATTAATTTGAGCTGGATACCCTTTGTTTTTACACAATCTTTTGTGCTGACTTTGCTTTTCTAGAAGCCATGATCTGTGCCTTTTAATGGTAATGGAAGTAGCTTAATAGGATGTTTTTAATGGCATATACTTACTATCAGCATAGTACACATAACTTTGCTGTAACAAACAGTATCCTTGCTCAAAAAGATAATTTCTGTGCATATGCTAAATACAGACAGTGTTACGAAAGGTTTACACTTGATGAAGTACCAATGGTAAAATACTGACTGGAAGAAAAAAAAAATCTTTCTCCCTAAAATGAAGAACATACAGAAATTTGGAGATATAAAACCAAATTATTTTACCTTTCCTCAGACTGTGTGACCATTTGTAGCTTTACTGACTTCCATGACTGTAGATACAACCAAATGGATCATAATCTTCCTGTTTTGGAGTCTGTTATCTCTCTGTTGCTTGAGATTTTATTAACATAGAAAGGGGCTGAAGCAACAAAATGACAGAGTGATTAAGAGTACCAAGCTTTTCCTGGTGCTTTTATTGCTTCATACATGACCTAATGATGTGAAAAATAACATTTTACCAGTAGCTACTGAAATGCAATTTTCTCTGAGCTAATAATGTTTCCATCCTGCAGAATCATATCTTCCAACAGTCTACAGTACTTGGCCTGGTCTCATATTCTTATTTGAATATAAAGAAAGAACTATTAAAGAGAAAGAGTAAATATTTAAGTGATAAGCTTAATAAGAAATTTTCTATTCCTCGAAACATGAGGAATAATTTTCCTAGTTTATGTGTGGTGAACACGTGAATGGAGCTCTCATAGGACATACAACCTGTTGAAGCGGTCACTATTTCTGGCTGGATGTTTGTTCATACATTTTTTTTCCACTTCAGTTTTTAGTAGAGTTTGGCTGTGACATAGAGAAAACAGCTACAGCAATGAAAAAATATGGTATATTTACCTCCAAGGACACTATGAAGATTCAAGCAGGGTAAAAAATAATTTCTTTAAAACAGGCTAGTGAAAGGTGAACATTTTGTCTCCCTCTTTCTCATCTCCTCTTCCCTTCCATCCTCTGTCCCCTCAAGGATAATAGATGACACTAAAGCTTAAAGCTTTTGCTAATATATCATTTTGCTGTTTTGGGTGCACATTATCTTTTGTAGTAGTCATAGGTAGAAGGTGAATGGAGAACAAGCCAGTGACAAAGTCAAAGCTTGGGAATTAGGAAAAGATTTAATAGTTTCCTACTCTTTTTATATAACCTTGACAAACTAGCTTTGAGGTAAAACTGTTATTTATCTTTCAGTGCAAATTATTATATGATAACAAAATAAAATAATGTGAAAAATTGATACTTAGTAACAGCTGATAATGAGAAATAGATTAGTATATTATGTATGACATATTTTTTTATTGTGGCGTAGCACAGGTCACTATACTTTACTGGGACTC
>NW_010552413.1:6334-6917 GCF_000687285.1 Phaethon lepturus | reverse complement strand
GGAAGCTCTCCAGCCGTCCGCAGGCCCTGAGGTGCCCCCGGGCAGCGGCGCCTCTGCCCCGAGGTGCCTTCACACACGCGAGTTACACCGACGTTGCAGCCACAGCGTGGGTTTGAGCCGGGATGCTCGTGGCCATTACGCTGCCTGTGTTTATGGCAAGCTAAAGCACGCAACAGAGGACCGTCATCGAGTCTCTCCTCATCATTCCTTCCCACATAAAGCACAACGCCAGTCCCGTCACCAGCACCCTCAGTCTTTGCAGCCCACAAAGACATTCGTGTTTTAGGCGCTGTTAGCGCAGAGCAAAGTTTTTCTTGCTTTCTGGTGCCCTCTGCTGCAGTGCACCTATCAAGGAACAGCTTTCCAGAGCTGCCTCTTCCCTTGGCCACACAGATGGGTCACTACACCAGATCTCATCTGCTGCCCTGGTTTTGTCTTAGGCTTTCCTCAGTCCTTCTATCAGCCACCATGTCCTCGTCTTTTCTCCTCATCCTCTCTGGTAGCAATACATCCTTCCAGTTGGAGAGCTGACTTTGGGCAAAAAGATCAGCTACTTCTCCCTACAAGGGGCTCTGTGTAGGGA
>NW_010552413.1:0-6307 GCF_000687285.1 Phaethon lepturus | reverse complement strand
GGGAAAGGGCTGCTGAGGACCATTTTGAACCCCTCAAGAAGGGCAAGCCCTCTTGCAACTCACTGCCAGAGAAAATCATGGAATCATTAAGGTTGGAAAAGACCTCTAAGATCATCAAGTCTAACTGTCAACCCAACACCACCATACCCACTGAACCATGTCCCCAGGTGCCACATCTACACATTTTTTGAACATTTTAGTGATGGTGACTCCACCACCTCCCTGGGCAGCCTGTTCCAATGCCTGACCACTCTCTCAATAAAGAAATTTTTCCTAATATCCCATCTAAACCTCCCCTGGCTACTGTCTGTGCAAAAGGGCAGCAGTTACTATGCGATCCCTGAGGACAGAGCAGAAATCCCCCCAGGACCTTTGGACACAGGCACTCAGCCCTCTCTCTCTTTGCTGTTTAACACACATCTGCTCAGCTGAACTGCTCCTCAAATACCATCCTCAGGGCTGCTTCTCCACTCAGCACAGGCACCAGCTACAGGGAGCATTAAGGAATCAAGATAACCGAGTATGGGCTGAGGCTCAGTGCTCCGCTCCCCTCCTCAGGCAGGGCCAAACCTGCTGTCCCATCTTTGTTTTTGGCAAAGATTGTCCTTCAAGAACCAGTTCACTGCCTGAACTTCCCTAAATTATGCTAGATGTGGGATGCTGATCTCACAGCACCACATAACCACCCCACAGGGAATGGACAAGGGAGAGCTTACCTGGAGCGACTCTCTCCAGGAGACTCTTCCCTGTCTCCTCAGGTGCTCCTCAATCAGCTCCAGCATCCTGCACAAAGGAGGGCCACAGATACAGTCATTAACTAATTATGATACAGCTGAAGCTCCAAGCCCCACCCCAATTACTAGGAAGCGGTGAGCAACTGTGCTTACGCCCTGTTTCCAGTTATTTTTCAAAAGGTTTGGCAAATTTCAACTTTCTGGCAAGATAAGGAAAAGGAAAGATATCCAATATCCCAGTTCCTTTTATTCATTGCCCACAAAAGCACAGTCCCTGGAGACCCCTAAAGCAGGACCGAAGTATTCAAAGACAAGCAAACCTCAGCAACCAAATTAAAACAGAAATTACATTTCATTATAATACTCGATGAGCTGCACTCTGTATTAGCTTCTATGTTCTCCCTTACCCGCTATTTGTGATCTTAACAAAGGTCTCTTGCTCCCGCAGCAATATAAACAATGAGACCACGCTGTGCTTGTGGGCGCTGAGTTGCTGTGTTACAGCAGGCGTGCAAGATCATATGTTAAATCTTCACATCTTTGATTCTTCCCAAGGCTCCTTGGGATACACCTGAATTGCGCTGCAGGAGCTCTGGGAAGCACTGTTCATTCCAGAAGGGGACTGTGCTATGTTGGGGAAATAAAACAGGATATGAAAATTAGACATGGATAACTGAAGGGAGGGGGCAAGGGTTATCAAATGCAAGTGCTTAGAGGGATTGGAGATTAGAGGAAGAAGATTGTGTTCTCCCTTGAAGCAATTTCAAGGCATTTTCTGAGGAAGTGTTATCCACGTGATCTGCTTTTTGAAATATGATAAATCTACTGCAGGTCAGAAGAGCTGTTTGTCTGCCCTTCCTGAGTGGACTGCCTACGACCAAATTAATTCTGCTAATCCATATATTAGTTCTGGCTAAAGATAGGTTGCAAAAATGTCATATTTCTCTAAAAAAGGCCATTGCTGAATACCATCTGTTAATTTCTTTTCTTGGGTCACCACAAATGACAAAAAAACCCCAACAAACCTTCTTCCTGTCACAACTACAGCTCTTTATTAATGCTGCCTTGTGCTAGAACTGCCAGGGATAGCAAAACTGGCCTGCTGGTCTTTGGCATCGAGAGCTGAGTCTCCCTCCACCCCCAGCAGTGGTATAAGCTTGCTGAACCTTTTATTCATTGATCCCTTACCAAGTGAGATGTTTGTGCAGACCAGACACTCACGGTGCCATCCTTGTTCTTTCACCAATTCCCAAAGGTCCTCCAGTTCTCCCTGGGTCCTTCCACAAAAATGAGGAAGCTAAAATCTGGTATTTCTTGTACAGATGCAAGTAGAATCGTTTATGTAGAAGCAGAGTGAACTTTCCAGGCCACCTTTAAATATCAGAAAGAAACAAAAATAAACAGATGTAAAAGTTTTAAAGTTACTTTTTTTTTTTTTTTTCACTTTGCAGTCAAGCTTTGGAGTCCTGATTTAAGATAATGTAAAACTCACAATTAACACACAATTAAATGCCATTATGCCAGGTACTTTGGGAGGAGTGACTGACTTTGATTCATTAAGAGCTCTTTTCCCTGCCAATAAAGTGCAGAATATAACAACACAAGGCTCACAAAAGCTGATTCTCAGACAGCTACTGGTTTCTGTGAGCTGCAGGCCAGATGCAAAGATTCACAGCATAAAGGATATTCTGAGACATTGCAACAGATCAAGGGACAACGCTGCTGTCACTTGGCTCTCTGATAGAGCCGTGCTGCTGAGACCTTCTGCAGCTGGAGTCCTCTCTCCCTTTGCCCATCAGCACTGTCACCAGCATGGGGCAGAGCTCTGGGACAGGTGAGCACTGTGTAAAAGCTTGCAGTTATTTTTAAACACCTTGCTATTTCAAAAAGCACACTATTTCTAATGCCAGTTCAAGAGAAACCCTGCTAATTTCAAAAGCTTCAGATGCACAAAAACCGCTTCAAGAGAAGGTAATTGGGTTTGGTGGCTCCTTTAACTGCTAAGGCATCAGTTGTTATGCAAGTTATTCCTAATGGCTCGGGAATTAAATGTGTATTACAGTGCTGGATGCTCCTGCAAGGATTTTAAACTCCGTAGAGTATTTGTACCTGCTAAATCCCTGTGAATTTAGGACAAGCTGTGAATTGGTGAAGAGCTGGAGATGGCACAAATGTGTCCCTGGAACCTCTTTGTCCAGGAGAGAGGAAGGAAAATGCCCCTTGCTGCATGGATGGTGGCATTGCAGTAGCGCAGTTCTGATGGTGGGGAGATCAGCAGGAGTTGCTTTACTTGTTCGCGATGTCACCCTAGGTACAGACAATGAAACCGGAGAGAAATAAATGCCATCAGAGGCCCTTTTACTTCACGCACAGCCGCAGTGATCATCCTACCTGCCACATGAATAGTGGAACAAGCAACAAACTCTGAGATACATGGAAAACTGCATTTGAATGGTTGATGTTGAGAAGCATCATCCGAAACAGTTTCTGAGGTCCTTGAGTTACCGCCGCTAAACCTTGCTCATGAGAAAATGCCCTTTATCTGCAAATAATCATTCCCTCCCTCTCTCTGCCCCTTCACAGACTTTTGCTCAATTGTTTGTCTATGGAAGGTTGCTGCCATTTCTCCATGGAACAAAGGAAGAGCTATTTTCCTTCACAATGCATGCTCTTTGTTTCATATGAAAATATCAACGAGGAAAGTGGAAAATCATGGGCTTTGTAATCCAATTTATTCTGGGAACCCTGATTTCATTTCAGAGGAAAATAAATTTTCCTTGAGGTACAAATCCCATCTGTAGTCAATAGCACTTAAGCTTCACCTTTCTGCAAAGCAGCAGCATCCTGTATAAGACTATCCCCCATATTCTCTTTTTCTTCCTTTGTTGCTTCCAACCTGGCACCTCGCCTTCCCGATGGCTCTAGGAATATCACGTGGGAAGGAGCAGGACCTGGGATACCATCTCCTTCAGTTCTGAAGTGTCAGTAGAAACTCCTTTGCTCTGACTAGATGCTTTGCTTGATCTCCCACCTTCTTTCCTGGTTTTGTGTGGTATGAATAATTATAGTTGTATAACCTTTACCTTCCTCCCCTGAGGGCTGGGGAAAGACCCCAGGCTCTCTATGCAGTTTACTACACTGTAGTGTTAATAGTTTGAAAATTTGTGAAACTTCTTCATGGGAAAGGTAACTCTCCTCAGTCACACAGTTATAAATAGAGGCCAACTCTCTACAGCATATGATGTAGAACTAGCAAACTGCAGTATTTGTGTTTAAAAAAGTAGTAGTAAATTAATTTAATCATGGGTTTCTGTATATCGTTTTTGTCCCAGCCAGTAAATTAAAAATATCAAGACAGTTGGCTTGAAATCTCCTACAAAGCAGCCCACAGTATTCTGTAAATAGACCCACAAAAAATACTTGCTTTGTAGGTTTTTAGTGACACAGAAAAAGAGGCAAAACTTGTCATGCTTTTTAAGGCTGGAAATTTTAGATGACTGTTGAGCATAACACCCGTAACGTTCCAGACTTTTATCATCTATATTAATAAAATTCATTCAGACAGCTTAATTTCTGCTGCACAATCTGATCAGAATATGACCAGCGCTCAGTAAACTAAGAGGAGCTTACTGGGATCTGGTCCCTTGGTTCTCAGCGCCCAGCCTGAAAGGCAGGTGACCAAAAGACATCAGCAGATAAAGGGAAATGTTGGCAAACAGGATGCACCCCGTGCTGCGGTCTGGAAATGGTATGAAGGATTAGCCAGAAGTGTTGGTTCCTTCTTAATTACGGAAAGTATAGGACTAACTTAATGCTCACTGACAAAGAGACTGTGAAAAGGAGCACAACCACACGGCACGGGTCACCCACAAAGGACGAAGCAAGCGCACGTGGGGCAGGCGGTTAGATGCATCGCTGGCAAATCACCTGGGGAAAGAGTTCCAACTGCACCAATTCTAGCAACAGGAACAACTTCTCCCTTAACATTTGTAACATATGAAAATGCTTTTTAAAAGAGCCTATTCTTCTGAATTGTTTTCCCTCCTCCTCTTGCTCATTTGCAGAGATGAACTATAATCCTAGGGCAGACTTGAAAGTTTGCAATTCAAAAATCATGGACTGCTGAGATTTTCTCATGCCTGCAATGAATTCTAGTAAGGAAAAGAAATCAACATTGAAAGCAAGGCATAGCAATTAAGGTTTGGATGCACGCTCATTATTAGCTCTCTACAGCAGGCAGGGCAGAACTGTGGCGATGCCATAAGCTAGAAAGCATTGCTAATACGGTAGAACACTAGACACAGGTGGCTGCCTCAGCAGAGGGCGAGGTTGCTGTGTATGCCATGTAAGAGGGCAGTAATGAGGTGTGCGATTCACATAGAAATACTGAATTGCTACAAGCAGCATGAAGATTACATGCTATTATGTGAAAGAACATTAAAGCAGCAAAATGATTTTGAGGAACTGGCTCAGTGCCAGCTTGTTAGCAAGAGATAAAATAGCTTTTCAGAGATTTGCACAAAGATGGAGAGAGAAGGGGAAAGACTGCCAAAGGAAGACTGAGTAATGTGTGGGAAGAGGCTCTTCCACCACCAGTAAGAGGTGTGAGGAGGCAGAAGGGAGGTCAGCATCAGGGAGTCAACAAGAAGGGAGAGAGATGCACTGCGTGGGGATCGACGTGCCTGAAATTGCCTTCAAAATGGAGACTTTGGCACAGGCTGATACTCCATTTTATTCAAGTTCCAAGACAACGAAAACAAAAACGAATCTATTTTCTGTTTTCTTATCTATTCTTATTACTTTTTTTCTGTCTGAATTCATACCACACTGACTCTGTTCATTCTGTGTTCAGTCTCTATTGCCGTTTTCCTAGACAAACTGTTCAGTCGTTCAGGAATCAATTTACTGATCTTGATTGCAATACTCAGTGGAAGAGCAAACAACTTTGCAGGCTGAACGTCACCCCTCCAGGAGGTCTTCAGTCCTACTCCTTTGATTGGGGAAAGGCATTTGTCTGGGATTTTGGTTTTTTTCTCTGTAGAGTTGAGAACAATAATAATGTTAAACGCTTAAGCAGAAGTAGTTGATATGGCAGCAGAGACAGCTTAAAAGAGCTAAAAAGAGCTCTCCTCCAGGTGTATTTGAATAGATGCAGGCATGTTGTAAAGATTTATATAGATACACATATGTACACTGTAGATGCAATATACAGAAAAGACAGACAGATAATAGATATAGTATCACATAGGGTTGAATATATTTCGGAAGACTGACCTATTCTTTGACTTATTTTGAGGCACGAGACCTGAATCCAGAAGGATCGCAGCTCCCGCAGAACACCAGAGGCTTCTCAGAGGCTGGAGACCCGACTCTGCAGAGAGATTTCTACCTGAAGCTGCACCGCTTAACTTGCTATTGAGACAAACAAACAAACAAAAATATAACTGCTTTAGGAAGTTGGAAGAGGAGTAAAGCCAATGAAGCGTTTGCCCCTGCCTGAGGAGTCTCCGAAGAGCTGATCCACGCGTCAGTTCCCTCAGGGGGACGTCAGCGCAGCGAGCGGGGCCGGGGCC
>NW_010552412.1:0-55806 GCF_000687285.1 Phaethon lepturus | reverse complement strand
GATTCTGTGATTCTATGATTCTGTGAAATTATATTCTGAATTATCAGTACAAAATAAAACCTAACCAAAATAGAACTCCAAGTCATGAGGACTGAAAATATTTAAATACTTTGTGGAAATTTAACCAGAAAAATTGCTAACAACATAATATAATAAAGAGTCACTGATATGGGGAGTAAAAAACTTTCAAAATTAACTTTTAATAAAACAAGAATATTAATATTTAATATTACAGAGTAGGAGAAAAAATACAACAAAGGAATTATAGTCCATTTAGAATATAATTTGAGAACTGAAAAGGAAACAAAATATGAGAAGTTCTGAACACCAAAAAATGAAAGCTCTGTAAGTTTGTATGATGTGAGAAAATTCTTTTTAAATGGTTTTACTGGGGAGCTTGTGAGTCCAGAGTAGTCATAATGCTAATGTAGAGGTCAGTTTGTGAAATTTACTGGTAAATCATTTATAGCTCTCAATTAAGCTAAAGCGATGCATGCAAGGAAAAAAAATCTATAAACTGTGGTATCCTATATCCTATATCCTAGATATCCTGTAAGTGGAAGGGGATCCATTCTTCCCACTGACAGCATCTCTAGTTCTCTTTCACTGCTCCTGCTGCTGACTAAAGCAGAACATTTAAATATCACAGCAGAAACTCCGGTGTCATAAGATATGATATTAGTAATAAAACAATAAATAACAGGCTAATGATGTAGTCAGGGTTTTTAAGGCTGAAACTTAAAGTGATTAAAAACACCTCTATGAACCTAATTCTGCCAAGACAATGGAAGTAAGGAATATGCTGTTGCATAAGAATTTATTTTAATGTTACACTATGTAGGAAAAAATACACTTTAAAAAAAGTAATAGATACTGACAACTCCTAGTTGAAAGTAAATAATGGGATGGAAAAAGAGGTAGATTCTCAAAATGTCTGACTTCAGTCTTTCGAATATACTATATCACTTCAAGATATTTTTGTTTTCCTTAGAAAGAACAAATATACTTTATGAGGGGAAAAATGTCAAAATTTACAATGCAAAATATCTGCTGGAAGTATATATTGTTATTTCTTCTTTTGTAAACTGAACAGTAACCTGAAACTGATTAAAGGAGCTAAAGAACTTAAAAAATTAAAAGCTTGGACATCATAGAGATGTTAAAGACTATAGGAATGTTTCTATGTTAACAATGACATTCTTCTCCATAAACAGGAAACTGAAAACTACAAGCAAAATTTACAGAGTAAAAAGCTGTTTTTCCTATGTACTTACAGAATAAAACTTGTCCATCCCAGATGGTCATATTTAAAGAGAGTTGTGATTTTTGGTTTTTTTTGGTGCAAATTCATATGATTCCACAATTTGCTTTTGTCTTCAACAAACACAAAAAGTTGTGAATATGTGCTTTTACAGGGGTGGTCTATGGACTAAGGGGATGATAATCCGTGTATTATATAAAAAGATGGGAAAGGGGGTGGTGGTCAATGAGGTTGTACTGGATACTGTGGTACCTGAGCATAATGTAAATGGTATTGAACAAGGGGTGGATACTGTCCTGGGTTCAGCTGGACTAGAGTTAATTTTTTTCCCAGAGGTTAGTGTGAGGCTATGCTTTGGATTTGGGATGGGAAAGTGCTGATAATGTGCTGATGTTCTGAGTTGTTGCTGAGCAGTCAAGGACAGTCCAGATTCTCGTGCTGGCCTGCCAGCAAGAGGGCTGGGGGTTGCATGGGAAGCTGGGAGGGACACAGCCAGGACAGCTGACCCAGGCAGGCCAAAGAGATATTCTATACCATATGACATCATGCTCAGCATATAAACTGGGGGAGCTGGCTGGGGACAGCCGCGGCTCAGGAACTGTCTGGGCATCTGTCACTGGGTGGTGAGTAATTGCATTGTACATAATTTATTTTGTATATCCTTCTATCACTATTTTTTTTTCCCCATCCTATTCTGTCCTAATTAAACTATCTTTACCTCAACGCATGAATTTTTTTTTTTTTTCATTCTCTCCCCCAACCCAACAGGGCAGGAGGGAGAAAGTGAGCTAACAGCCCTCTGTTGTTTAGCTGCTGGCTAGGTTAAACAACAACAGAGTATTTGAAATTCTGTCTACGTTGGAAAACAGAATACTATCACATCCTTCAAATAATATTCTTTACCCAAGTTTGGGAGAACAAATTAGAGAAAGCTAAGTAAGATAAAGGTAAACTGGCTTCTTGATTCCTCCACATTAATATGGAAAATTATAATGGAAATAAACTTATCTTTATTTGACTGTATACCTTTAAGATCACCTTTGCTTTAATTAGCTGTTAAGGTTATAGGGCCATACATCGTGTTTCTCTGTATGTATATATTTATATGTCCGTGTGTGTGCATATATATATTTATGATGTTCTCCAGGGCTCGGTTCTGGGGCAGGTGTTGTTCAATATCTTTATCGATGATCTGGATGAGGGGATCGAGTGCTCCCTCAGTAAGTTTGCAGATGACACCAAGTTGGGTGGGAGTGTTGGTCTGCTGGAGGGTAGGAAGGCTCTGCAGAGGGATCTGGACAGGCTGGATCGATGGGCTGAGGCCAACTGTATGAGGTTTAATATGGCCAAGTGCCGGGTCCTGCACTTTGGCCACAACAACCCCGTGCAACGCTACAGGCTTGGGGAGGAGTGGCTGGAGAGCTGCCCGGTGGAAAGGGCCCTGGGGGTGCTGGTTGACAGCCAGCTGAACATGAGCCGGCAGTGTGCCCAGGTGGCCAAGAAGGCCAACAGCATCCTGGCCTGTATCAGCAATAGTGTGGCCAGCAGGAGTAGGGAAGTGATCGTGCCCCTGTACTCGGCACTGGTGAGGCCGCACCTTGAATCCTGTTTTCAGTTTTGGGCCCCTCACTACAACAAGGATGTTGAGGTGCTGGAGCGTGTCCAGAGAAGAGCAACGAAGGTGGTGAGGAGTGCGGAGAACAAGTCTTATGGGGAGCGGGTGAGGGAACCGGAGTTGTTTAGTCTGGAGAAGAGGAGGCTGAGGGGAGACCTTATCGCTCTCTACAACTACCTGAAAGGGGGTTGTGGCAATGTAGGTGTTTGTCTCTTCTCCCAAGTAACTAGTGATAGGACGAGAGGAAATGGCCTTCAAGTTGCACCAGGGCAGGTTTATATTGGATATTAGAATAAATTTCTTCACCGAGAGTGGTCAAGCATTGGAACAGGCTGCCCAGGGAGGTGGTGGAGTGGCCATCTCTGGAAGTGTTCAAAAAATGTGTGGATGTGGCGCTTCAGGACATGGTTTAAGGGACACGGTGGTGCTGGGTTAACGGTTCATTAAGGTCCATTCCAACCTTAGTGATTCTGTGATTCTGTGGTTCTATGTGTTGCTGAATCTGTGGGCTCTTCCTTTCATAAAGCAAATCCCGAAGTGTTGTATCATAGCTATACCTGGCTTAATTCCTGAGTTTGAACTACCAGGCTGATCCTAATGGAACTGGAGGTTCAGTTTACCATTATAATTTATAATCTTATGGTGCTGTAGAAACTTTTACTGTGCTTGCAGTTATTAGTCAGGTAGCAGCATTCCTTGGTAAAAATGTTTCATAGTTTAGATCTTGCTGTCTGACATATCAGTACTGAAGAAGCTATATAACTTGATAAAGCATTGTTATATATAACAACTATACTTTCATTTGGGATCTTAGTCAATACATTAATTGCCATTGAATGGTCAGACTATGAGAATAAAATAATTTCAAGGCAATTATTCAAATAAAATATAATTCCACTGCAGCTGGGTTAGAAGGGACCTTTAAAGATCATCTAGTCCAACCACCCTGCGATAAGCAGGGACATCTTCAACTAGATCAGGTTGCTCAGAGCCCACTCCAACCTGACCTTGAATGTTTCCATCAATGGGACTGGGCAGGGCTGCTCTCGATCCCTTCATCCCCCACCCTCACGAAGTGTTCAACTGTGTTTGGACTGGAACTCCATTATTTTGGGAGGTGGACAAGCTAGCAAAGCCACTGTCAGAGGCAAAGCATGCAGACTGTGTTCTGCATCTTGACATGTTTGCATGAAAATGACTAAGTAAAAATTAGTGAATACTACAGACTCATACAGACCTTATGTTGTTAGGCAATACATATCTTTGTGAATGTCCTGCTCTAACAGTCTGCCAAAGTCATCATTTATTTAAGTCAAATGATGTTACTGTGTATGTGATGCCAAATTTTCAGAGATAAAACTGTTTTGTGCTGTGTTCAGTAACTGCATTTTAACTTAATTTGTGTCATCTTTGTGATTAAATATGAGCTGAAGACTTTTTGCTTGTTTTGCAAAGCTTAAATAGCATTGTTCACTTGAGGAATCTTTGAGATACTAATCAGCTTAATAGAAGCGTTTCAAGACATTATGTTAAATCACTCTGATGAAGCAGAACTGATGTTCAGTTCATTTGAGACATTATGTTCCAAGCTAAGAATACATTACTGAGTACTGTGTTTCTTAGCTTTATTTGAGGACACTGATATGTTAACAACTATAGTTTATAATTAATTCTTAAATTCTGGTGAAAGCAGACACTTTGAAAATAAGATTGAGAATTGAATTGAGACAGCACCAATTAACATACCGTTCATCCAGAAAGAGGAATCTATTTTTTAATTCACTGTCTCACACACTCTTGTACTGTCCCATCCTCAAGCCATAGGAAATGGCCAGCTCCAACCAGGCACCATAAGGAAGAGGAACTAGCAACCCTCCAGATAAGTAACACTGAAAATATGATAGCTGACATTTTTGCAGTCTCAAACCACGATGCTCACCTACCTGACCTCTGAGACGCTAGTTGATAGATAAGGGAAATGAGATTAAATGAAGAAGGCAGAACATGACCAGTAGCTTTATAGTCAGGAATTTTTCATATTGATCTGTTTTCCCACCTGTGTAGGCAGGATGAAGTTTTACTGAGTTCCCTGCTGTATTGCTCACAGACACATCTTTTAACTAACACGAACTGTAATAGTTTAATGCTAGAAGGAGTTCAGATCAATAATTTATAAAATTGTAGCTATGAATAAACAGTACTAGATACCCTTTTGCTGCGATTCTAGATGATTCTATTTTATATGGCTGGGAACTGGTTACATGTCTAGTTACACTGTTGTCCATACAACATACTGTTTTCTTCACCTTATGCTCTTTTTATGCATCATAGAGTAAACTGAAGAGTTCTGAACTATGATTTGAATAAAGACCCACATTTACTATTTTTTCATGTAATGACATAAGCCTAGAATTTCTTTGGTTATATAATTGTCAGCAATGGAAGGAATGTTCCCCTGGCTAATGAAGAAAATTCCTTGTATGTTTACAATGAAAAGACAGAAAAGCTTAAAGGTATCTACATAAAGTTGACAGTGAATTCTGTTATGAACTTTTGGTGCAAATGCTCCTTGTCTGTAGCACTGTCAACTCCTGGATGTGAACTAACTGACCTATTGTTTCAATGGATGCATTTTGATTCCATTCTTGTGCACTAGAATTTTAAAAAATGTCTTTCTGACAAAAGACCAAATTCACATAAATACAGTAAAAGAGAAAGTGGAAATTGTACTGGATGTCTTTCATATTTATTTATAAAGCCACATCTTAAAAAGAATCTGATCCTTTACAACATGCACAGATTTTTTTTGGAACATGGAATTAGTCCATAGTGTCTTATTGTAGGCAATTTATTTCCTCGACAATTATCTTGTAAAAAGATTCTGTGTGTCTCTTACAGTAGAGCTTGTTCCACCCTTCTCTTTCTGTCAAAGGCAAAAGCAGAATAGTGAGTAAAAACTGTTTCTCTACATAGATATGCCTATGGATTGTGGTATGCACTTTATTTTCAAACTGGAGAAGGAAATTTTCCGTAACAATAGGAGAAAGCTCATAAAAGCTCTACAAAAGGAAATGTTCTATCTTCACTTACTCTAATTCCTCATTTTTTTCAATATAACAATTGAATACATTTTTTTGCAATGGCAACAACAGTCATATATTAAATAGAATTAAATGCTACCAAAAATACACACTTGCAATTTGCTTGTTTTAGAATACATCATTGAAAATATTGAGATAATGAGAATCAGGACAAGAAGAAATGTGAATTATAACCATGTAACAAAATCACAGAAGAGTCATATTAGATATATAAATATAGCAGTCACATTGATACAGTGCCTGAATAGAAATTTGTAATTCATAATGCATGAATAAAGTGTAACTGTTAAATATGTTTCAAAAAAACTAAAAAGGAAGAAGATTGAGCAACTTTTTTTAAAGGAAGCATTTTTCATATCTTTGTTAAAACAAGCTAGATTGTTTTATAATATGTTTAAATAACTGCAAAATCATTATTTTTAAAAATTACTACTGCTTTTCCCCACCCCTGCCAACATCCTGGGAAAACAACAGTAATATAGCTGTTTCAAATTCTTCCAAAAATACTATGCATATTGATTACTTAACATAGTGGACTTCTTTATTTAATATTAGTAGCACTGAAAGGCCTTTTTTACTGAAAGACTTTATTTACTAAGACACATTTCAGGAATTATTAGAAACAGCTCTATATTAAAACATTTTTATTTATTCAGTAATTACCTGTTATTCCAGGGTAACTACTTGAAAGTCATTGCTTTTGCATGCCACCAAAATTGCATTTTTTCAAAATTGTTTCCTAGTAGTGGGGACTTATGCAGGCACATTTCTGTGAGAGTTTAAGTATATAGTGGGAATTTACAAAAGCTTTTCTGCTTCACCAGAGAAATGCTATGCCTCTAGCTGGTAGCAAATGCACAGTCTGCAGAGACAAGAGAGGCTAGAAGAGATAGCATCAAATCCTTCTTCTTCATGTCTTAGTGTGACAGGGAATGAGACTCTTGGCTCACCCGTGAGAGACAAGGATGTTTTTCAAGAAATGTATCTTGCTTCTTATAAGAACTTAATGATCTTTTGACAGTAGTGCTACTCTCTGTGTGCAATAGGTTCTGCAACCAAGTTACTTCACAGCCTGAGACGTTTTGTTGTCTGTGCTCAAAGCTAACTTTAACATGGTGCCTCTCTCCTTCTGGGAGATGAGCTGTGCGAAGGCTCATCAGGGACCTCCTCCCTCGTTTGCTCAGGAGTTGCTTTTAGGCTCAGGCCCTGACCTATACTTGAGCTCCATGGTAAGATGCCTGTGCCCGGCCATATACCTCCCTGATCCTAAATATGGACCCTGCCTGGCAAACGTGACATCCTGGCTTGATCCTGCACCTTTCTCAACACTTTGGACTCATTTGTCTACCTTTACCCATGTCTGAACCTGGTCAATGTTGTTGGAGTGGCTCTGCTCAAGAGGTATTTGTGGGTATAAAGCTCCCTGAGGAGCTGTGGGGACTGCTGGTGCACCTGGCATCGGACACTGAGCTCTGCCTTAAAGCCAGGGAATCTTAAGGATTATCAGTTTATATAAGAAACTTTTACCTCAGATGAAGATTATCAATTTGTTAATTGTTTTCCTTCCTTCACTATAATATGTATTAAAATTATCACTGACTTTGTTAAATACTTTTATGACTCAGTGAATAGGTCTTCCACCAAGCCGAATGGTGACCTATTTCTTTATTTATTCAAACTGGGTAAAAAGAACAAGGGAATATGTTTAGTCTTCTCATTATAATAGTCAGTTCTATTGGGTTTGCGTGGCAAGGTTTTGATAGCTGCAGACCGCAGGGGTGGCTTCTGCAAGAAGTTGCTAGAAGCTTCCCCTATTTCTGATAGAGCCAATGCCAGCTGGCTCCAAGATGGACCCACCGCTGGACAAGGCTGAACCCATCAGTGATGGTGGTAGCACCTCTGGGGTAACAGAGTTAAGAAGGGGAAAAAAACCGGCACACAGCTTTTGTAGCTGGAGAGAGGAGTGAAAACATGAAAACAACTCTGCAGACACAAAGGTCAGTGATAAAGAAGGGGGAAGAGGTGCTCCAGATGCTGGAGCAGAGATTCCTCTGCAATCCGGGGTGAAGACCATGGTGAGGTTGGTTGTCCCTCTGCAGCCCACGGAGCTCCACAGTGGAGCAGATCTCCACCTGCAGCCCATGGAGGACCCCACACCAGAGCAGGTGGATGCCCGAAGGAGGTTGTGACCCCGTGGGAGGCCTGTGGTAGAGCAAGCTCCTGTCAGGACTGTGGCCCCATGGAGAGAGGAGCCCACACTAGAGCAGGTTTTCTGCAGGACTTGTGACTCCTGTTCCTGAAGGACTGCACCCTGTGGAAGGGACCCAGGCTGGAGAAGTTCATGAAGAACTGCAGCCCATGGGAAGGACTTATGTTTGACAAGTTTGTGGAGGACTGTCTCCCATGGGAGGGACCCCATGCTGGAGCAGGGGAAGAGTGTGAGGAGTCCTCCCCCTTAGGAGGAAGGAGTGGCAGAGACAACGTGTGATGAACCGACTGCAACCCCCATTCTCTCCCCCTGTGCTGCTTGGCGGGGGGGAGGGGGTAGAGAAATCGGGAGCAAAGTTGAAACTGGGAAAGAGTGAGAGGAAGGTGTTTTAAGATTTGGTCTTATTTCTCATTATCCTACTCTGATTTTTATTGGCAATAAATTAAACTAGTTTCCCCAAGTTGAGTCTGTTCTGCCTGTGACAGTAACTGCTGAATGATCTCTCCCTGTCCCAATGTCAACCCATAAGCTTCTTGTTATATTTTCTCTGCCCTGTCCAGCTGATGAGGGAGAATGACAGAGTGGCTTGGTGGGCACCTGACATCTATCACATCAGTCAATTATATCATGGAAAAAATTATGTTCAATGTAGTTATTCAATTTTCAAACTTGATGCAAAATATGCATTTCAGAAATACAGCATCTACATGCAAAAATATCATGTGAAACATGAATCTCAGTCCTCAAAAAAGGAGTAACAGTACCTCAGCATCAGACCTTAAGTCAGTCATTAAATATGACTGTTAACAAAGCACAGCGATAATCCAAATAAGCTCTCTGATCTTCGGTGATGTGCAAGTATATCACCTTTTATTTTTTATCTGGAATATTAGAAATAATCACTATACATAGCAAATGCTGTTGCTTACTGGATGTGAGTGATATAAACCAGATGATTAACCAAGTGCTGTTTAATGATTATCTAATCATCTTTGATTAGATTGTGACATAGAGAATAGATGCATTATTTACATTTGTTCCCTATATTCTAAAAATATAATTGCTATATGGTTGAATTCTGTTAATAGTTGCTAAATTATATGTATGCTCAGTAATATTGACATAACTCATTTTCTATACATATTGAAAGTGCTTACCCTGTTATCAATCTTTTGTAAGGTGTGTTTTTTCAATTGACAAGAGCACTTGCTTGGAACACATGCTGTAAGGAAAACCTCTTTTTTTTTTATTCTACGTGTTCTAGTCTCCTTCCAATATCTGGGAAGTTTAGCACTTTTTCCTGTGGTTCCTTCCATTGTCTATGATTTTTATAAACTGCAACTGAAACACTGAATATTCACAAATAAACTTATAAAATTATCAGAAGTGACAGTTAAATGAACTGACAGATTTCATTTGCAAGGTTATTTGCTATTTCCCTCTTGTCTCATTCCCCTGAATTCAGCCCGCTGTCAAGAAAAAAGAACTCTTTCTTTGAACAATTCTCTTCTGGAATAGGGCCCCTCTATGGATACTCTTGGAGGGCAGTGATCTTGTTATTTTCATGGATTCATTTAAATGCATCTTTTTTGTTCATACTTTTACTAAGAGTTTAACTTTTATTATTCACCTCTTTAATGAAGTACTGGGGAGGTTAATCCAAATAAAACAGATAATACCTTGATATAGATTTTCAAAGTGTTGGAAGTATATCATGAACACTCCGATTTTCTCCTTGCATATACAGCACTGGAAACTGTCCTTGCAGCACACACAGAAATGAAATAGAGAGTGAGATTACACAGAGAGATAGTTAAGAAAAGATTTAATAAGAAGATATAAGGAGACCGGACAAGACAGCAGTGATCAGGTGCAGGGCTCAACCACATTCGTACTGACCAGCCCTATTTTACATGTGATGGGCCCCTTTTATATCCTTTTATGTCTACCCCCATTTTTTTCCTCCCTGTTTCCTCTTTCTTCAGCACATGCCCTCAGGGGCTGGATAGGTCTATCCTGCACCCCTGGAAGGCCAGGGTCTTCCCTGGTTTATAATCATACCGATTGCAAAATCTAGGTTGATCTGCTTGGAAGCAGCACTTGTAGTTTTTTGATTAACCCATCAATTAGTGTGAGTGGCGACCTTTGTTTCTTGTCATTGTCTCTACATTTGCTTTATCAGGTCTATGTCTCTATATATTTTGTTTCTGTTTTCCCCCTTTTCCTTTAATTTCCTAATTGACCAGGTCCCCAATCAGATAACCTTCCACACTCTCATCAATTAGTGTGACTGAGCAGGTTTGGTTCACATCTCCCTTAGCCTTTGTTCCTCGGGTTTTTGTCCCTGTATGTTCTTGTTTATGGCTTCCTCCTTTTCTTATTATCCCGTGTTGTATTGAAAAAGGTCCTTCACCCTTAAAGGAGAAGACACTCTCCTTCCACATACCCTTACACGTATTTGTTGTGGTTTAGCCCCAGCTGGCAACTAAGCACCACACAACCAATAGCTCACTCCCCCAACAGTGGGATGGGGGAGAGAATCAGAAGAGTAAAAGTGAGGAAATTCATGGTTTGAGATAAAAAAACAGTTTAATAGCTAAAGCAAAAGCCACACATGCAAGCAGAGCAAAAAAAGGAATTCATTCACTGCTTCACATGGGCAGGCAGGTGTTCAGCCATCTCCAGGGAAGCAGGGCTCCATCACACACAATGGTTTCTTGGGAAGACAGATGCCATCACTCCGAACGTCCCTCCACCCCTTCCTCATTCTTCATCCCAGCTTTATATACTGAGCATGATGCCATATGGTATGGAATATTTCTTTGGCCAGCCTGGGTCAGCTGTCCTGGCTGTGTCCCCTCCCAGCTTCCCGTGCATCCCCAGCCTTCTTGCTGCCAGGCCAGCACAGGAAGCTGGACTGTCCTTGACTACTTAGCAACAACTCAAAACGTCAGGATGTTATCAATATTTTCTCATCCCAAATCCAAACCATAGCCTCACACTATCTTCTATGAAAAAAATTAACTCTATCCTGGCTGAAACCAGGACAATATTATAAAAAGATATTCTGGGATTGGGTTTTCCACCAACAGTGGGACGTCTGTGCAAAGACTGCTATACCCGGTCATGAACTTTACTCCTATCTCGGTGATCTGTATTTCCATGTCGTATTACATCATCCCTTTCAATTCTTTTTTTTTTTCTTTTTATTATGGAAATAATGAACTTTACTCCTATCTCGGTGATCTGTATTTCCATGTCGTATTACATCATCCCTTTCAATTCTTTTTTTTTTCTTTTTATTATAAATGGAAAATAAACCTGTTAGAACCAGTTTAAAAGAGGATAAATAGTCTTTCCCAGTTCAGTATGTTGGCTGTCTCCTCTGTCACTATCTCCATAATTCATTTATTTTTAATTGCACTAGTAATTAAATTATTGTAATTATTCCAATTATATTATCGTATTGTAATATTATAATATTATATTGCATTATAGTGCAGTATTAGAATGTCTGTGTTACAATTCTGCCCTACAGTGTGGTTTTCCAGTTCTTTGATGCATACATGCCAATAACAACACTGGAATCTGTGTATACAGGAAGGGATATGAGGGTGCAGGGGTGGCTATGTTTTCATACAGTAGACTGGTGTTTGGAGACTAGTAGCGTGTTGGAAATAAATGTAAACTTTTTTCCCTGGTATTTGTTTTACTCCACTGGAAAAATTATACTGCATCATAATGTATGGTCTTTGTGCATTTGTGAATTAGTAGGAGCAAGCAATGAGGAATAATGGAAGACTCAAGGAAAAAAAGCAGCATCTAAAACAAAAATCATTTTTCTGAAGAGGGTCCATAGCATTGGGGAAGATGGAATCAGATGTCTGTTCTCTTAACCTTTCCTAAATCCACAGTGACTTCAAAATAGAATCAAATACTTTTCTTTACAGGATAGAGACAAACCACAGTGGGAAACGCAGCTGTCAACACAAATGAAATTCCTAAAAGAAAGAGGATGCAAGCTACAGAGAAATAAAAGAGGAGACAAAAAAATCCATGTAACAGGCCACATTATATTGGAATATCGAAGAAAAATGCATACTAATTGGTAACATAGTACAAGTTTTGAAAATCAGGATTTTTTAAAGAAGTTGATGTGCCACTTTTGGAGATCACTACATGTTAGAAAGGGATTTATCTATGTATTTATTTATCATTTAGTGGCATCATACAAATACTGTGGCAATTAAAGTTCAAATCTCACCTAGTAGACTGGCAGTCTGGCTTCAAGTCTAGTAGTCAGAATTCGACCGGTAGTGTCCTGTTGTGGATGTGATCAGCAAATAGAAGTGGTCCAGGAAATCTGTTAAACTAATCCTCACGACAAGATCCCCATGGCAAATACTGGATCCCTAGTAAAAGAAAAATATGGACCGAGTCCAGCAAAGGATGACAAAGATAACTAAAGTATCTTTCAGATGAGGAGGGACTAAGAAAGCTGGGGATGTTCAGCCTGGAGAAGAGAAGGATCAGGTAGATTTTACCCATGTTTATAAATACCTCATGGTATTTATAAATGATAGAGCCAGATGTTTCTCAGTGGTGCCCAGTGACAGGACAAGAAGCAATAGGAAAAAATTAAAAAGTCATGCAATTCTACCTCAATACACTTCTTTTTTTACTGTGAGGGTGGTGAAACCCTGTAACAGTGTGTCCAGAGAAGTTCTAGAGTTTCTATCCTGGACGATATTTAAAACGTGAATGGATACAGTCCCAAGCAACCTGATTTAGATGACTATTTGAGGAGGGTGTTGGACTAGATGATCTCAAGATCAAGTTCTTGCAACCTTTCTGTGATCCTCTGTCAAGGCCTCACCTGCCAGTAATGTGAGTTGTTTTTCAGAATTTGGGTAGGCAACTGCACAGACTAAAGGTGGGAGAAGTGTAAATAAGTTGCTTATTAAATGGCAAATCTGAATTTCAGAAATCAATCTAAGCATTTTAAAACCTTAAATACTATTTGCTCTGAAAATATTGCTGGTTTTAAGATCATTGAAAAACTGTATGTTAATGAAAATGACCTGTGAGTGTTTTTCAAACTTCTGTTTTCATTTCTGTAACTTGAAATACACCTCCTCCTCCTCAGTCTTTGTTCTGCAACATAATTCAGTTACAAGCTTTGTCATAATTACACACATTTTTAAAAATAAAGATATACTACCTGGAAGAAAATATCTCTTCATGAGACAAAGCACAGTTCTCAAAATAAGGGTTATTAATGTCAGGGTGCTACATGGGATGGTGGTTCCCTAGAAGCTGGCATTTTTGGGCTTCATTGGGGCAGCAGGGAAGGGTATGGCAGCCAGGGCTCATCCCATCAACTCAGCCAGGAGCAGGCATCAGGGGGTCACCATGGGCAGCTCCAGCCTGAGGCATTGGGCACCTCCTTGCGGATGGGCTCAGCTGGGATCTGGGCCTGCAGGTGGGACTGGTTCAGTAGGGCCCATGACCAGGCATGGCAGGGCTGTGGGGAGCTGGAGACTGGCCCTGCTGTGGCATCACTGGGGCAGGAGCTAGAGGTCCCATGGGGCTGAAATGGAGTCCTGGGCTGTGGGCAGGGTAGGAAGGAACGCAGAGAGGCACCACCTATAAGGTCCATTGGCGCAGGGACCCTGGAATACCATCATTCCTGTTTATTACTAACTATAGATCTCTTCTGAATACCTTTTGCTTTCTGAACATTGAGCACGTTAATTCTTATTACACTTAATGATTATCCAGGCAGTAGAATTAGTGACTGTAAAACACTATCTGAATTTTAAACTGAGTATTTTCTTCTTCACAATTCTTTGGATATCACTGTTAAAAGAGACATTTATAATAAGATGAGCAACCTGTTTATACTGGCTGCCTCTCAATAATAAAAAGTTTCAGTAAAGTAAAGGGATTTCTTGTAAGAGTTTTCATTTCATTAAGAAATGAAAAAAAAAAAAAAGAAAAAACCTTTTAATTTTACTGAACTCTAATGAGCCCCCAGTATTCAATTTTGATATCAAATGCATAGATGTATGTTTTCCACAAGGTTTTCAGAATCAAACCATATTTTACTGTAACTCTGTTACAAAATCAGTTCTACAGTGCTATTCCATAATTTCTAAATCATGAACAGTTGTGATCTTTGATCGAATGATATAGCCTGCACTAACGGTTTTAAGTCAAGCACAAAAATATCTGACTGAGCATGTTCCCTCATCTGTGTTCAATGATACAAAAAACTTAACATTTGGTAGCATTTTTGTGAGTTTTTGGTGCTGTTTTCATGTTTGTATTGTAGAAGCTGAGGGCAGTTCTAGTGTTTTGTACTTTGGTTTTCCCCTGACCTTCTTGCAGTCGGGTTGTTATACTGTGTTTCAGTCCTTGCCAGAGCACTGGTTTAAGTTTGTCAAGTTGGGTAAAAAACTTTTCTAATGTTTTTACAATCTTAATATAAGCAACACTTTTTTATTAATTATTCAAAGAAAATTCGTCATAACCATGAAAACTCAATGTATTTCATAGGAACATTTTTTCAATTCAAAGTGCTAAGCAAATACTGTAATTCAAAATTAAAACTATCAAAGCATCATCAGAAAAACACTTCTGAGACCAAGTAAAATGTGCAATTTTATGTTTTCTTTTAATGATCCCAGTTGGTAGTTGGTGATTCTGACAAGCTGTGACTCTGTATGTTTAGCAAAGCCCTTAGCTTTCAACATGTTATACAAAAGTCTTTTTCTGATAAGAGAGTAAGTTTATGCTTCAATGATGTTACTTTGAGATTTTGACATCTTGCATATCTGTAGATAAATGACAGATTGAATATCTTGAGCTATGTTATTTAAAACCAGCAAATGCATTATAGTTAACTGACAGAAGAAAGAAAATTCTTTTTTAGTGGATTACTGACTGGATACTACTGGATGTAGAGGACAGTGAAAAGAAAATGCAAATTATTCAGTTAATTGGGTTTCATATCATTAATTCATAGTCACTTCAATCACAGCTTAAAATAAGTCATTTAAAGTAATTTTACCTCACGATGAATGATTTTTTCTTTATTATACATTCATTACTATTCTTCCTAGGCTACCCTGAAATGTTCCAAGTGATGGAAAATAAGTTCCCCTTGTTCCTCATCAGCACATCCTTCCAATACAAAAGCAATAGCTTGCCATTTTTCATAACCCTTGCTTTTATTAAAAGTTCCTCATCAAGATATTGACTTGTGATATTGTTCACATTTGAGATCATTATTCTAAATTAAACTTGACTGCATGACTGAAATCTATATGTACTACATGTAACTTGTCACTTTATCTGTTAATGTGCAAGTTCCAAAAAAGCGGTAATATTCAGTTTGTCAAAAGCTCTACATTCACAGATGTATTATCCCTTCTAAGAGTCCTATTTTCTTTAATCTCTTTGCTCTGTTAATTTTATTTTTTGGCTGCTTAAAGGATAGATTTTGGTGTAAATTAACATAAATTTTCCCTGTGGAATCAACTGAGATAAAAGAGATTTTCTGGCAGACTATTATTCAGATAACTCAACATTGTCAATTTAATTTTGAAATTGTCCCTGTCTTTTCTTTTTAAGGAACAAGTCAAAGTAGGTTTAACTCATTTGGAATTTCCGTTATATGCAGATATTTCCATTACATACAGATATACTTCTTTCCTCTTCCTTTTAAAGGGGTTTCTGATTTAATTTGTTGTTGATACTTTTTTCCCCTCTGTCATCTACATTTTTTGTATTGCTTATTAATTTTAAACATCTCCAGCTAAACATTTTTCTCCCTCTTCCTGACAGGGTTCATATTCCTTTATGGTCCAACATATCTGTCCCTCCTACATGGGCATTTTGAGTAACTTTGTCAGAGAGAAACATTCTGTTCAACTGGAATGTTCTTTTGATCAAATCTATCTCACTTTCTGTCTTTAACAGAGTTCACTTGTCTTTCAAGATTTCTTGCTTTTTCTTCTAGATAAAAGAGAGAAAACTTTGTAGGTAGAAGTTATGGTTTCTGAGAGCTAGGAACAATGGTTTGTACTCCAATCCCACTCTGTTTTAGCTCATAAAATCCTCATAAAAGAGGATTTTAATTCTTGAAATATAAGATCACACATATTCTGTGACTTTGTGGAATATCTAAATAAACATTACTAGGTCAAGCCATATTTACAACTATTATTAGTATAATCTTTTGCTTCCAGATAACAATAGAACTGATCTAAACTCATCTAGAAGTTCTATAATATATTTAAGACCTAAAATCTTATAAGAGCAGTAATTATAATTCCCCATTTAAAAATTAAAATACAAACTTGACCTCTGCAAGAGTGAAATCACCTGTTCAATATATGTTAGTTTAATAGGTGTTTATTAGGTGTATATTCTCTTTTTCCTTTCCTTTGTTCAGCATATATTCTAATCTGTTCAGACAGTAAAGCCACTTCAGATTGCTAACTTGGCCATAAACTAATGACTTCATTACTCTGGGTCTTTGGCTTAGTTAAATCAGGCAAATGACAGTTGGTGTAGTAGAGGAAACCAGTATATGTCCAGGAGCAGGAGGCAGTGGGGACTCCTGGAGGAATGAGCAGTACCTTACTCCTGAGAATTATCAAGTTTGCCCAAGCTATGTGGAGCTTCACTCCAAAGTGAGACAATCCTCAGAGAACTGGATTTTGTCTCTTACCTTAGCAGAGGGACTTCTTCCATAAAGGTAGGATTTCCCAAACTCAGAAATGCACAGCGTTCATGCTTAAATGTGCATAATATTGAACCTAACAGACAACAGTCAATGATGACAAGATAACCTAAATTCTTCAGCTGGTTCTTTTCAGGTCAGTGAAATCTAGTCTAGTGCTACTTCTGGTTTCCGCTGGGATGGAGTTAATTTTCCTCATAGTAGTTAGTATGGGGTTATGTTTCGGATTTGTGTTGAAAATGGCGTTGATAATACAGAGATGTTTTCATTATTGTTGAGCAGTGCTCACACAGAATCAAGGCATTTTCTGCTTGTCACACCAGCAAGAAGCTGGGACAAGGCACAGCCAGGACAGCTGACCCAAACTGGCTAAAGGGATATTCCATACCATATGACATCATGATCAATATATAAACTGGGGGCAGTTGGCCGACAGCACCACAGCTCAGGAACTGGCTGGGCATCAGTCAGCAGGTAGTGAGCAATTGTACTGTGCATCAGTTATTTTGTATATTCCTTTAATATTATTATTATTATTATTATTTTCTCTTCCCTTGCTGTCCTATTAAACTGTCGTCTTTGTTTAGCGGTTAACCAGGAGGCTCCTGTGCTTGCCATAGGACTTGCTTGCCTCACTGTATATTGGAGTCTAGTGGCCATGAGAGGCTGCTTTTTTCTTTTGCTGCTTGCCGTACTGCTGTACTGCTTATTGTCTGACTCTGCTGGGCCTGGGAACATTGTGAGAACAGCAATGGCGGTGCGTCTGGGCTGGCAGATGGCCAGGGCATCATTGCTGTTTCTGTGCTGCTGTACTGGACAGGCTGCAACTCCAGTGTGAACTTGAGTCAAAGGGTCTGTGACGTGTAGATGGGTCCATGCAGGAGCAGGACACCCAGAAGCATCTGTGGCCATGAATACCTCCACAACAGAGCAGGTACATCTCAAAACATCTGCTGCTGTGGTTATGTCTGTGCCACAGCAGATATACCTCTGAAGGGATTGTGGCCCAAGAATAAATCCACGGTGGAGAAGGTATACATCAAGGAATCTGTAGCTGTGGATAAGTCCATGCTGCAGCAGGTACACCTTGAAGCATCAATCAAGGTACACCTTGAAACAACACCTCCAGCACCTGTGCATGAGGTCATGCTAGAGCACCTCAAAGCTTGTAGCCATGGACAAGCCCACAACAGAACAGGTACATCTTCAGAGAGGAGGGAGCCATAGGTAAGGACATATTGGAACAGTTTTACTGCTGAAGGGACTGTGGCTGTGGGTAAGGTCATGCTCGAGCAGGTATATCTCCGAAGACATTGTGGTCCATGAAGAAGGCAACACTGGAACAGGTGTACCTCAAAGTGACTGTGGTTGTGGATAAATTTATGCCACAGCAGATACACCCCTGAAGAGATTGTGGTTAAGATAGTGCTCCATGTGGAGAAGGTACAAGTCTAACGGACTGCAGTCTGTGGATAATTCCAATCCAGAGCAGGGGCAAGAGGAGGAATTCATTGCAATGTTAAAAGTTAATGAGTGGATGACGAATTGGTTGGGTGGTCACATCCAGAGGGTAGTGGTCAACAGCTCAATGTCCAGATGGAGATAGGTGACGAGTGGTGTCCCTCAGGGGTCTGTACTAGAACCAGTACCCTTTAATATCTCCATCAATGAAATAGTGGGATCAACTGCACCCTTAGCAAGTTTGCAGATGACACCAAGATGATTGGTAAGGTTGCCATGTCTGAGGAAAGAGATGCCATCCAGAGGGACCTGGACAAGTTTGAGGAATAGGCCCCTGTGAACCTCATAAGGTTCAAGAAGACCAAGTGCTGGGTCCTGAGCTTGGGTCAGGGCAACCCCCAGTATCAATACAGGCTGGGGGATGAATGGATTGAGAGCAGCCCTGCCGGGAAGGACTTGGTAGTCCTGGTGGATGAAAAGCTGGACATGAGCCGGAAATGTGTGCTCACAGCCCAGAAGGTCAACCATCTCCTGGGCTGCATCCAAAGAAGCATGTCGAGCAGGTCGAGGGAGGTGATTGTGCCCCTCTACTGCACTTTGGTGAGACCCCACCTGTAGTACTGCCTCTGGCTCTGGAGCCCTCAGCACAGGAAAGACGTGGACCTGCTGGAGTGGGTCCAGAGGAAAGCCAGCCAACAAATAAGCACCACACAGCCAATTGGTCACACCCCCACGGTGGGATGAGGGAGATAATCAGAAGGATAAAAATGAGAAAACTCATGGATTGAGATAAAGATAGTTTAATAGGTAAAGCAAAAGCTGTGCAAGCAAAGCAAAACAAGGAATTCATTCACTACTTCCGATTGTCAGAAAAACAGGGCTCCATCACACATTATAGTTCCTTGGGAAGACAGGCTCCATAACTCTGAATGTATCCCCCCCACCTTGCTTCTTCTACCCCCAGCTTTATATGCTTTGCATGATGTCATATGGTATGGAATATCCCTTTGGGCAGTTTGGGTCAGCTGTCCTGCCTGTGTCCCCTCTCAGCTTCCCATGCAACCCCCACCCTCTCTCTGGCAGGCTAGCACGAGAAATTGGACAGTCCTTAACTCCCTAACAACAATGGAAAACATCAATATAGTACCAACATTTTTTTCATCCCAAATCCAAAACATAGCCTCACACTTGCTTGTATGAAGAAACTAACTGTATCCCATCTGAAACCAGGATAGCCACAAAAATGATCAGAGGGATGGAACACCTCACCTATGAGGAAGGGCTGAGAGAGTTGGGGTTGTTCAGCCCGGAGAAGAGAAGGCTCTGGGGACATCGTATTGCGTCTTTCAATACTTAAAGGGGCCTATAAGAAAGACAGGGACAGACATTTTTAGCAGGGCCTGTAGTGATAGGACAAGGGGTAACGATTTCAAACTAAAGGAGGGTAGATTCAGACTAGATCCAAGGAAGAAATTATTCACAGTGAGGGTGGTAAAACACTGGCAGATGTTGCCCAGAGAGGTGGTAGATGCCCCATTCCTGGAAACATTCGAAGTCCGGTTGGATGGGGCTCTGAGCAACCTGATCTAGTTGAAGATGTCCCTGCTCATTGAAAGGTGGTTGGACTAGATGACCTTTAAAGGTCCCTTCCAACCCAAACTGTTCTATGATTCTTTGATTCGGATGTGAGAAATAATGAAATGGCAAATGGACCATATTTTGCATATTTCACAGTCTATTTTTCCCATTCCTCTATGACATGAATATGTGATGCAACAAAAGTAGAAATCATGTCCTATAACAGTGACCATGTACTATAACAGTGATATATTAGAATACTTTTTTAATAAATAATTTTTTATTTAAAAGAAAGAAGTATAGAAGGCAATGTAAGTTATCAAGCTCTGTTTTAAATAATATGCTAGTGCCTTGTAATAGGCATTTTAATGTAATAAGAATACTTTACTTCACTATTCTCCTATTGAAAGTCTTTCAGAGAATGATTCTTTGTTTGTTTCTAGAGAAGCCCCACAACAGACTGGATTGAAAGGATTTAGAATCTGAAGAAGGTCTGAACATTTCAGTAATTTTTCACTGATTTCAGCTGTGTTTTTTAAGATAAAGAGTTGTTATTCTAACAACTGCAATTCAACTGCTGAATTAAAAATTTGAAGCTCCATAACTAAATAACATTTATTTTGTTGTTTGTAATATGAAATTTTTATACTTTGTTGTCTTGTTTAAAATGCCAATGTTGTCTATACATTACCAAATCAATTAAGTGGGTACAGTAACTCCTATTTCTGTATTAAGTTAGTTTAATTATATTTGGGTTTGTTGTTTTTACTAGTATTAAAACTTTATATAGCTAATATTTTGATGAAAATATGGTATGGTTTTAGTGTTACTTTGCAGAATTCTGTTTCTGTGTTTGCAACTTGTGTAACTTTGGAGAGCATCTCATAGTGCGGGAGTTTCTCCTTGGTACACTAAGGCAGTGTGCATAGACTCCACAGCTGATGAAATCCATCAATAGCTGACATGTTCACTGTCCTGTGCAGTGCTCATATTTCATTTCAGGTAAAATTCTTACTTTAGTTAACATCTATTTTTCTTGTTTGAACTCCTTATACTGAGGTGAAAGAGATTGCACTAGTCCATACATGGTATCTGAAAGATGCATGAGTATTTAACATGGTATTGGGTTTGATGACAAGATTTTGGTAGTAGGGGTGCTGTGTTGGGATCACCCTGCATGGCTCGACCTTAAGGAGAAGGAGCTGTGGCGTTGATCTGCACGGCTCGACTAGTGTTCAACGATGAGATCCCAGAGATCGTACCACGTCGGGGTCACCAGTTGCAGGAGAAGGATGGACTTCACAGCTCTATGAGAGTTATATTCCGAAGCTGTTTATTGTCTTGTCTGACTCCAATATATATCATAATTTTTGCTTAGTCACTGCGCACACACTCATGATTGGTTACAGCTTGTTACACACATTGCAATTGGCTATATACAAAATATCACGCGCTGTCCACACACCTCTCACACAGTCAGGATTCGCTGCTTGCAGGTGTTCCTGCGCTCCTTTGCTTCTTCTTAGTTGTTTACCACAGCTCCTTCTCCTCAAGGCTGAACCGGGCAGATATCCAGCTGTTTAGCAGCTTCTTAATGCCACAGCTCCTTCTCCTTAGGGTCGAGCCATGCAGGGTGATCCCAACAGTGCTGCAGGGGTGGTTTTTGTGAGAAGAGACCAGAAGCTGCCCTCATATCAGACAAAGCCTGTTTCAGCTGGATCCAAGACAGACCCACTGCTGGCCAAAGCTGAACCAATCAGCAACGTTGGTAATGCCTCTGTGATAACATGTTTAAGAAAAGGTAAAAAATGCTGTGCAGCAGCTGTCAGAGAGAGGAATGAGAAAGTATGAAAGAAACAGCCCCGCAGACACCAAGGTCAGTGAAGAAGGAAGGGGACGAGGGGTCTTCAGCAGAAGAGAGGAGCCCCTGCAGCCCATGGAGAAGACCATGATGAGGCAGTTTGTCCCCCTGCAGAACCATGGTGGAGCAGATATCCACCAGCAGAACATGAAGGACCCCGGATTGCAGTAGGTATATGTGTCCTGAAGGAAGCTGTGACCCTGTGGAGAGCCCACTCTGGAGCAGGCTTCTGGCAGAAACTGTTGGCCATGGAGAACAGCCCACACAGGTGCAGGTTTTCTGTCAGGACCTGTGACCCCATGGGGGACCCACACTGGAGCAGTCCATTCCTGAAGGACTGTACCCTGTGGAAAGCACCCATGGTGTAGCAGTTCTTGAAGAACTACATCATGTGGGAAGGACCCACACTGGAGAAGTTTGTGAAGGACTGTATTCAGAGGAGGAAAGCCATGATGGGGCCAGGGAGGAATGCAAGCAGGAAGGAGTGGCAGACACGAAGTGTTAGGGACTGACTGCAACCCCCATTCCCCATCACCCTGCACTGCTCAGGGAGGAGATAAAAGAGTTAAGAGCAAAGTTAAACCTGGGAGGTAGGGAGGGTTGAGGTGCAATGTTTTAGTTTTGTTCTTATTTCTCCTTCTCCTGCTCTATTACAAAAAATTGACAGTAAATTAAATTTCCCCAAGTGGTGTCTGTTTTGCCCATGATAGTAATTGGTAAGTGATTTCCTTGTCCTTATTGCCACCCACAAGCCTCTTGCCATATTTTCTCCCTCTGTCCTGTTGATGAAAGGGGACTGATAGAGCAGCTTGGTGGGCACCTGGCAGTCAGCCAAGGTCAACCCACCACAAACACATACACAGGCCCAAAATGAAGCATCCAACATAAAATTTCAAAGTAGTTCTTGAATTAGTCAGATATACTGAAGTTCAGAAAACAGACCTGCCAAAGAGGGACTCAGCATTTAATAGCTTGCATTAAAGGGGACAGTGAAAAGATGATGCTTGAGGCTTCAGCGGACTGACAAAGATGGCACTGCTCTGGTGGTTCTGTGTCACAACGGGCAGTCCCTGGCCTGGCTGGAGCAACTGTCCCAGTGCATCAGAGGCAGCTACCTTGGTCTCAGGTTGTGGGCAGTGCCCGGTGCTTCTCCTTGAGACAGGGTGTCATGTTGTACAGAAGGAGGGACATCTAGAGGCTACATTAAACAAGTGGACTATAGAGTCTCCTATAATAAAAAATGCTTCTACAAATATATGAACAACAAAAAGAGAGGCAAGGAGAATCTCCATCCCTTACTGGATATGGCAGGGAACATTGTCTCCAAGGACGAGGACAAGGTCCCACTGAGCGTGATCCATGTACTGGCACCAAGCAGAAGCAGCAAATGGTAGTAGCTCGAGACACCTTTCTGCAGGGGTCAGCATCTGTCTCCCAAACATAATTTCTGTATGGCAAGGTTTATTGCATGTCAGAAACTCAGATCTAATTTTCAGATTCTTGTCCCTTACTGTTCATCTGCATTGGCATCAGTGATACTGTCAAGGGAGACCTGGGGCCTAGACCAAGAGCAGCTATAAGTTTCTGGGGTTACAGGACACAACATGGCAGCTCAGGGAGCTCCTCAATTCTGTCAAGGGGAAGGACTCATGTATGAGCAGATGTATCCAATGAGTCAGTGCCTCGTTTGCATGATATTGCAGACAAAACTTTGGCATTTCTGACTACAACACTCTCTCTGAGGAATTAAGACTACTGGGGAGAGATAGGATACATCTGATGAGATGAGGAATAATGCCTTTGCCAACAAGCTTGTTTAACCTGTTGAGGAGAGCTTTAAAATAGGTTTACAGGCAGCTGTTGAGCAAAACCAAGGTGGCTAGGAAGAGCCATCATAGATTTGCCAAGGCAAATTGTGCCTGAATGACCTGACTGCGATAACTGACTCTGTGAACAAGTGGAGAACAGTGGAAGCTGTTTATCCTGACTAATAAGCTTTTTGACATATATTCTTTTAGCCACATTGGAAAGGTGGACTACACTATGGAAAACTGGCAGGAGTACTGGCCTGGGTGGAAAGTGTTCAGCTGTGTAAAATCCAGCTGGATACCCAGCAACAGTGGTGCTCCTCAGAGATGAAGACTGGGGCCAATACTGTTTAACATTTCATTAACAGTCTGAAGGTGTTAGAATGCACCTTTAGGCAGTTTTATTGTTGATACCAAAGTGTGTGAGGGGAAGACAGGCTTGATGGACAGGCTTCACAACTGGGCTGAAATAATCTACATGAAGTTCTACGAAGGCGAACGTATGAATAATCCCATGCAGTTGGGGACTGAATGGCTGGAAAATGTCTGCAGAAAAGCAGCTAGGGTCCCTGGTGACAACAGGATAAATATTAGTTGCCAAAGTGTGCTTGCAACAAGGAAGGCTATTGCATATTAGGCTGTATTAACAAGACTAGAGGCAGCAGGTCACCTCTATTTGGCGATTTCAAGAGTAAATTTAGAGTATTGTATCCAGTTTTTAGTTCCCAGTAGAAATGAATATGAAAAAAACAGAGCAAGCTCAGTAGAGGACCACAAAGGTGATTAGAGGCTTGAAGTATGTGATGTACAAAAGAAGAATGAGAAAACTGCTTCCTTAGTTCCGAGGAGAAAAAATTGAGGGAGGATCTTATTATTGTCTTCAACAGCAGTGAGAGGGTAGAAAGAAGATGGAACCAAAGTTCTTAGAGATGCCCAGAAAGAAATGAAAAGCAATGGCCACAAGCTGCAACAAAAGGTATTTTGATTGATTAGAAATTAAGAAAATTTATTCACAAGGATTGTGTTTAAACACTGGAACAGGTTACCCAGAGAGACTGTGGAATCTCTATTCTTGCAGATACTCAAAACAGGACTGAATTTAATACTAAACAAACTGTTTTAACTTCAAAACTTGTTCTACCTCCATAACAGTCCTTGCTTTGTATAAGAAGGGGATGAACTAGTCCTTTCCAACCCTTTTTTTTTATTTTGGTAATTCTGTGATTTTAAATGAGTCCTATATCTTAAAGTCTTCTTTTCATCAGTGGTTCACTACACATACATGGATATAATTTTTAAAAATATAAATTTTTTTACATAAAAAACTCTGCATCTTTCTTGCAATTGTGATGTGTACTTAGTAATATGGTAAATAATGAATCAATATATTAACAGACTGACAAACACTGAGCCAATAATTTTTAATCTTAATATCAAAGTATGATTTTAGAAAGATTCTTTTTTTTTCACGTTCTCTTTTTTCATGTTGCTAAGAGTAAGTGAAAACACCAAGCCCATTTAAATTAAAGTTAGAAAACACAACTGTGTATTGATCTGAGAACCTCTGTAAGGAATCTGGAAAGTCACAACAAGAACATTTTATGATAATAAGTTTCAGAAAATCTGTGCTCTAAGTAAAAACAGCAGTTGATCTGCATCTATACTGATACTTTCAGATACTGGTATGTAAATAAAATAATTCAATCTGTACCTCATTGTAGATATTCCTAGTATGTCCATCAAATACTGTTTCTTAAGTTAAAGTGAGTATTCAAGAACTGCATGAGAGATTAAGCGATGGAGCTGGTTTTCTTCGCAGAATCAAATACTGTTTCTTAAGTTAAAGTGAGTATTCAAGAACTGCATAAGAGATTAAGCAGTTTGTTCTTTTTTCTTTATTGTATTTCCAGTTGGTTAATCACAGTCTAAAGATGGCAAGGTTATCTTTCATCCTTGGAGGTCAAATACTTATTATTAAATGTATGGTCCACAGGGTACCAGATTTACCATATAATGCTAATGATCTGAATAAAAGAAATTCTCTTGGCCTTGAGGTGGAGATGAACAACAGAAGCAAATAGAGGTTTTTCTAATTAATATTCTGGGGACATTTCTGTTATTATTTTCAGGTCTTCAGAAAGTTCCTCTACAAATTCACATTCCACTTATTCACAGGTTTTCACCATTAACATAGAATAAATTGTCTTACACATATACACATAACAGTATAATATATTAAAAAGTGCTGTGTAAAATAAAAGGACTTTAGAACAGTCTTATGTATGTAATACCTTCTATTTCCAAATTTTGTTCTACATTCAAAATTTGTCTACAACATGTGCATGTGTATTTTAAGCAATTTGGAAATTGTCTAAAAATAGTGATTATACAGTGCATTTATCATTACTATGAGGGCTTTTCTTATATTAAAATCAGCAAGTTGCAAGTCATTTAAACATTTAGCAGAAATAATCTATAATCATATATTCCAGTCTTAACATGATAAAGGAATTGTTTTGACTAGTGTCAAAAAGTGTGTCAAGTGCTTCTTGAAAGAATCAGAACCACTATGCTATGTGAAGGCAGCTAACAACATAACAAGAACTCCTTTTACAAGGTGAGACAGACACATGTGACAGGTGTATATATGCCAGGTGAATATTAACTCTGCTTACTGTGCTGATAGTCATTAGTACTGGGCCACATTTAGTGTAATATAACAGTGTATGTCAGCACATAATAAAAGTTTCAGAGAAAAAGAAAATGTCTTAAATTTTCAGTGGTAGGAATAGGTTTCAGATCCCAAATGAAACACATCTCAGTTGTGTCTCAGTTATTTTTTGGTTTAAACATTGCAAGAATTTCCTTATCTAAAAGGCTTCTGTTAAATGTGTCATTTTTTTAGCCTAATCTGAAATTGTCTTCTACATAATGTTGCCTACAGGTAAAAATCTGTGTCCCTTCTCTGTCCCGCAGCATTAGATTTGGTTCTGTTGGTGTCACTGAACCCTTAAATATATTCTGCAGCTGACATATATCACTTAAAAGTATGATGTGCTCTGGCATATTCCCCTCCAAAAACCTTTTAACATGCCAGTCATACAGCAACAATGATACATTCCTTTGTGCTCAGAGATTCCATTGCTGCAGGATGGATAAATAGATAAACTGTTTGTCTCTTCAAGTATATCTACCTTCTGAAGAATGGGCATACTTCCAAACCCTTTGGAAGTGCAAGAGATTAAATAAGGCTGGACATCTCCTAAAGTAAAGGTCTTTTCATTCTGAAAAACACTAAGTTTGTTACTGGAGCATTGCTTTATGTTGCAGGCTAAGTCTAAGTAAAAATCCTTTCCTCTAGAGCCTCATCTGTTGGCTCTTGTCTATATTTGGAAGACATTTGTCAGTACTATGCACACTACTACCCCTTCTAGTTCTTTGGGATATTTCTCATAAAGATGTTAATTATTTTGTGCACAGAACTGTAAGGAAACTATTTGGAGAAAAGTAAACAGTAAATCAGTTGAGTGATACTGTTTATTAATATTGTTACAGTAGGGAAGATAGATGTCTGAGTGTCCTGAGACTTACTATGAAGTCTGGACAGGGTTAGGCTATGACTCTATAGCTAAGAATGTACGCATTAGCTTAGGGACCAGTCCTTTGGAAGTTTGGGCACTCATAGTTAGCACTAGCTATATTAAATGGAACTGCTGTGACAGAAAATCCCCTAAAATTTACAGTGGACTGAAGAAGAGAGTTTGTTTCTGATGAATGTGTAATCCATGTCTCTTGTTGGTGTCTTCAGAAGACTTGTACAGACCAGAGACTATAAGCCGTATGAGGGTTAACTCTCATGAAATGTTTATTTAATGTGAATTTATAAGTAAAGGGCACAAGACACAATCAACCAGCTGCCTGAATAGACAAGACAAGAATTAATTTTTAGGTGCCCCAGGTATCAGACTCCAGATAGACTGATTAGAGCATTTTCCATATATACCAAAAAACTTGAAGAAAGGGGTAGTCATGGAAGGTGTGTCATGGATGCCAAGGTAACAGATGAAGTTTTACTGCATTTTAGGTATGAAGGATAAAAAAACAGAAGCTGGGAATGCAATTTTACATGGCAGCTAAACCAGTCTACTAAGTAGCTGCTGTTAAAATTGGCAGGCCAGTTTCCCCAACTGCAGTTCCCCTCAAATACTTCTACTACTTTATCTGAAATTTGGATATTATTCTTTGTATAACCATGAGGTGGGCTGATCCATTGAGAAATCCAGAAGGAAGAAAACCCTGAACAAATGTATATAATCTTCTAATATTTTCATTCCCTAAATTAACTCATCCTGAAATCAGGTGGGCACGACTACTGGTACAAAAAAGAGGGCAGGAATTCTCAGACGGAAATGGGAGGGTTGCTTCTTTTAGTGGTAGGTCATCTATATTAATTAATCAAACAGGGCTGTTCTTTGGCACTGAGATCAAACACTGGTCCTATTTTTAAATCACCTTTTTTTAAACACCTATTTTTAAATTCTCTTAACCTTTGAAACAAAGTGTTCACATGAAAATTTTCTATTGGGGATGTTTCCTAACCCATGCTGTGCTCAGGTATAATTTTGGAGAGTATTAGGTGAATTGGGGCAAAACTGTGAAAGGGACTGCTCCGGGAAAGAGATTATTAAATTCCAGTACGTGAAAACTTAGTTTTAATTTGTAAATAGATAAAACTTATTAAAACAGATTAGATATAATCCAAAGGAGTACCTAAAACAAACAAACAAAAACTTTCTGGAGTGAAATGGCCCTAAGAATTTGGGTCACCAGGTAGTTTTAAGTTCAGAACAGAAATTAGCTTAGACTTGATCTATAATAGTTGAATACATTTCAGACTCTAAAGCAGTCAGAAAGCTATCTACTTGGTAGATATAAACCATGAGTGTTTTGCTTGTATTCAGTACTGTACTCAATATTGTAATTGATACAGGAACAGATTTTTGGGATGCTGACTCTTGACTTAGCCTAACTTCCTCTTAAAAGTTTTTAACCTCTCTTAAAGAACACTGATATATCAGAAAATTTTTAAGAACCCTTATAATTACCTGAAAACTACTTTCAAAGTTTAGGCATCTTTCTCCTTGATATCTTTTCTAGTTTTATTTCAAAGAGCCCTTCATTAAGGGAAGATTGAATTGTCCCACATGGATTAATATTTTAATAGCCATAAAGCTCTTCTTATATGATAATTACTTTTCAAATTATGAATTATGTTTTAAGCATGTGGGCAGAATGCTTTGATTTTCTTGTTCAAATGTAAACACTCCCAGTGGGTAGCTAAGAATTCCACAAGTTGATGAATATTTATGTGTATTCATGAGGCTTGACATCTGCCATGTTGTACATATTTATGATCTGGTTCTATGTTAGAGTTCTTGAGGGAGGTCAGGTAGAATAAGCCCTTATTACTTTGCAGTGTAGTTTTTAATGTTCCTGAATTTGGAACACACTTGCTTGGCAGGTTAAATGAATTGCCACTGTGGGCCTACTTTGGACAATCATCGTTTCATGAGAAGTAATGGAATTGCATAAGATACAGGAGGACAGCAATGTAAAATCTTTCACATGAATTTTCATAATATCACAGAAACTTTGAGGCTGGGAGGCATATGTGGAAATTGTCATATCCAACTTACCTGCTCAAAGCAGGATGAATTAGTGTAGGTTAGTCAGGTTTTTAGTATCTCCAAAGATGGAGACTCCACAACCCCTCTGGAAAATTGGTTCCTGAATTTGACCATCCACACAGTACAAATTTGGTTTTTACATCTAAGTGGAATTTCTTCTGTTTCATTCTGTGCTTATCGCTTTTTGTCCTGTCACTGGGCACTCCTTAGAAGAGTCTGGTTCCCTCTTCTTCATTCCCTCCCTTCATTCAGCTATTTATACACACTGATAAAATCCCACTGAGCCTTCTCTTCTTCATGCTATGCAGTCCCAGCTCACTCAGCCTTTCCTTGTATGAACGTGGCTTCAGTCCTTTATCATCTTTCTGCCCTTTCACTGGACTTGCTTGAATATGTCCATGTTTCTCTTGTACTGGGGAGCCCAGTACTGGACACAGCACTCCAGTTATGTCTCACCAGTGCTGAGGAGAGGGGAAGGAGCACATACCTAGACCTGCTGGCAACACTTCTACTGCACCTGTGGTCACTTCTACTGCAGGCTGTGGACCTTCTTTTCGTCGAAGGTACATTCATAGAATCATAGAATAGAATCACAGGAACTTTGGGTTGGAAGTGGCCTTTAAAGGTCATCTAGTCCAACCACCTTTCAATGAGCAGGGACATCTTAAACTGTATCAGATTGCTCAGAGACGACTTCAACCTGACCTTGAATGTTTCCAGGCATGGGGCATCTACTACCTCTCTGGGCAACCTCTGTCAGTGGCTCACCACCCTCATTGTGAAGAATTTCTTCCTTATATCTAGTCTAAATTTGCCTTCTTTTAGTTTAAAACCATTACCCCTTGTCCTATCACAACAGGCCTTGCTAAAATGTCTGTCCCCATCTTTCTCAGAAGCCCCCTTTTAAGTACTGGAAGGCTGCAAGAAGGTCTCCGTAGAGCCTTCTCTTCTCCACACTAAACAACCCCAACTCTCTCAGCCCTTCCTCACTAGGAAAGGTAGTTTTCAGTCTCTCTGATCATTTTTGTGGCCTCCTCTAGACCCACTCTAACAGGTCCATGTCTTTCCTGTGCTGAGGGCTCCAGAGTTGGACATAGTACTTCAGGTGGGGTTTCACCAAAGTGCAGTAGAGGGGCACAATCCCCTCCCTCAACCTGTTGGCCACACTTCTTTGGATGCAGCCCAGGATACAGTTGGCCTTCTGGACTGTGAATACACATTGTCAGCTCCTGTCCAGCTTTTCATCCATCAGGACCCCCAAGTCCTTCTCAGCAGGGCTACTCTCAATCTCTTCATCTCCCAGTCTGTATTGATACCAGGTGTAATCACATTGCTGGCTTAGCTCTTGTTCCAGTCTTTTACTGACAAGTGGCTTTCCTGCGTGTTGGCCCCCAGCTGGTACTGTGCAGGTGCATTTCCTTTTGTTAAATTTCATGAGTTTCCTATTGGCCCATTTCTCCACCTTGTTGAGGTACCTCTGAATGGCAGCACAGCTGTCTGGTCTATAAATCATCAAACTCCTCCCAGGTTTTTATCATCTGCAAATTTGTTGAGGATGTGCTATGTTCCATCATCCACGTCATTAATGAAGAGATTAAACAGTATTGACCCAAGAATCAATCCCTGGGGTACAACACTAGTGACTGGTCTCCAGCTTCCCTTCATGCTGCTAGTTACATTCCTGCAAGCATGGAATTTCAGCCAATTTTCAATCCATATCCACAGTCTTTTTATTATATATTTATTTATTTCATCATCATTTTGTTTGGAGAATGCTATGAGAAACAATGTCAAAAGCTTTGGTAAATTCAAAGTAAGCAACATACCCCACTTCCCTCATTCACTGAGACATTTTTCTTGTAGAAGGCTGTGAGGTTGGTCAGGCATGATTTCTCCTTTGTAAATGCATGCTGAGTACTCCCAAGCACCTTCTTGTCCTTGATATGCTTGGACATGATTTCCAGGATTATTTGCTGAATTACCTTCCCAGGGTTTGAGGTGAGACTCAGACCAGACTGCAGTTCCCTGGGTCTTCCTTCTTGAAGATAGCAGCGACATTTACTTTCTTCCAGACCTTTGGAATCTCTCACAATCTGTATGACTTTAAAGAATAATTGAGAATGGCCTCACAATGACATTAGCCAGTTCCCTCAGCATTTGTGACTGCATTCCATCACGTCTCATGGACTTGTGTATATTCTGTTCGTTTAAATGTTCCCTGACATGATCCTCCTCCACTGAGTGTAATGTTTGTCTTTCTTGTTCCAGATTTTCCCACTGGTCTCAGGGATCAGGGGCTGCTTAAGGCTGAGTTTATCATTGAAGACCAAGGTGAAGAAGACATTGAGTACCTTGGTGTTTCCTGTGTCCCTTCTGACCATGTCCTCTGTCCCATTCAACAGCTGACTAACACTTCCCCTAGTCTACCTTCTGTTTCTGATACATCTGTAGAAGCCCTCCCTGTTGCCCTTCACATGACTTGCCAGATTCAGGTCCAGATAGGCTTTGGCTTTCATAACTCTGTCCCTGCACAGTCAGAGGGTCTTTATATTCCTCATGGGTGACCTGAGCCTGCTTCCACCTCTTGTATGCTTTTTTATTTTAGCTTTGTAAAAGCAACTTGTTGTGCTGGTTTCAGCCAGGATAGAGTTAATTTTCTTCATAGAAGCTAGTGTGAGGCTTTGTTTTGGATTTGGGGTGAGAAAATGTTGATAACATGCTGATGTTTTCAGCTGTTGCTAAGTAGTCAAAGACAGTCCAGCTTCTGATGCTGGCCTGCCAGAGAGAGGGTGGGGGTTGCATGGGAAGCTGGGAGGGGACACAACCAGGATAGCTGACCCGATCTAGCCAAAGAGATATTCCCTACTATATGACATCATGCTCAGTATATAAATCTGGGACGAAGAAGAAGGAAGAGGTGGAGGGACGTTTGGAGTTATGGTATCTGTCTTCCCAAGAAACCAACACCTGCCTGCCCATGGGGAGTGGTGAATGAATTCCTTGTGTTGCTTTGCTTGTGCACACGACTTTTGCGTTACTTATTAAACTGTCTTTATCTCAACCCATGAGTTTCCTCACTTCCACTCTTCTGATACTCTTCCCTGTCCCACCGTGGGGGAGTGACTGAGCGGCTGCATGGGGCTTGGTTGCTGGCTGGGGCTTGGTTGCCAGCTGGGGCTAAACCATGACACTTATCCATACAGTCCTTTTGCTGCTTTTGCTTGACTTTGTCCATGCCAAGACCATAGAATGATAGAATCATTTAGGTTGGAAAAGACTTTTAAGATCACTGAGTCCAACCGTAAACCTAACACTGCCAATTCCACCATCTACACATCTTTTAAATAGCTCCAGAGATGGTGACTCAATCACTTCCCTGAGCAGCCTGTTCCAATGCTTGATAATCCTTTCAGCAAAGAAATTTTTCTAATATCCAATCTAAAACTCCCCTGGTGCTACTTGAGGCCATTTCCTCTCATTCTATCACTTGTTACCTGGGAAAAGAGACCAACACCCACCTCACTACAACCTCCTTTCAGGTAGTTGTGGATGGATCATTCTTCAGCTTTGAGGAGGTGATCCAGGTCTACCAGAGCATCTTGTCTCCAAGGCCCATGAGATTCTTTCACAAAGATGCCTGAACAGGCCAAAGCCCGCTCTCCTGAGTTCCAGAGTTGTGATCCTGATATTTGCCTTATTCCCTCCTTTTGGGTTCCCTAACTCCAACACGCATGCTGTAGCCAACTGCTCTACATCTTCCCATTCGCAACTAGTTACTCCTTGTTTGTAAATATGAGGTGCAGCAGAGCTCTCCCTGGTTGGGTCCTTGGTACCTGTGTTAGGAAGTTGTCATTAGTGCACTCCAGAAAACTCCTGGATTGCTTGTGTTCTGCTGTTTTGCCTTTCCAGTAGCTATTGAGGTAGTTCAAGTACCCCACAAGGACGAGAGATTGTGGGCATAAGGCTTTTTCCTTTTCTCTGAAGAAGGCCTCATTGCTTTTACTTCCTTATCAGGCATTTTTTAGGAGACACATGCCACCACACTGCTTACATTTGTTTGACCTCTAATTCTGACCCATTAGCTCTCAGCTGGCTCATCATCCATCCCTGTCCTGGTTTCACCTGGGATAAAATTAATTTTCTTCCTAGTAGTTGGTATAGTACTGTGTTTTGGATTTAGTATGAGAATAACTTTGATAATGCACTGATGTTTTAGTTATTGCTAAGTAGTGGCTACGTTAGTCAAGGACTTTTGGGCTTCTCATGCCCTGCCAGCAAGAAGCTGAGGTCAAGACAGCTGACCCAAACTGGTGAAAGGGATATTCCATACCATATGATGTCATGCTCAATATATGAACTGGGGGAGATGGTCAGGGGCACCATGGCTCGGGAACTGGCTTGGCAGCAGTCAGCAGGTGGTGAGCAATTGTGTTGTGCATCACTTATTTTGCATATTCTTTTATCATTATTATTATTATAAATTTTAGTTTATCTTCCCTTGCTGTACTATTAAACTCTCTATATCTCATCCCATGAGTTTTACCTTTTTTTTTTTCAACTTTCCTCCCCATTCCACTGGGGGCAGGGAGGACTGAGCAAGCAGATGTGTGGTGCTTAACTGCTGGCTGGGGTTAAACCCCAACGATCTTGAAGCAGGTCCATGCTCTCCAGTTGTTATCTCACACCAAGGGCAATTTCTCTTGCTTGCTTTCCTGTTCTGTCCTTCCTGCAGAGTCAGTATTCTTCCATTATACCACTCCATTTTTGTGAACTAACCCACTGCATCTTTGTGATCTCAGTGAGATTGTAGTCCTGCAACTGCACACAGACTTCCTGTGTATAAACCGTTAATTATTTCAAATATGATTATTACATCAATTTCTTGTCACATGAGACTGCATATATGTGAAAATTAGTTTAAGTATATGTACTAATTACCCATTTCAAAAAACCCAACAGAAGATCATATGACAGGTTTAAGTTGAAAAATATCTTTGCAAAGCATAGTGAATTTAAAAGGAAATTTCTAGAAGTCTTTCAAAGCACATTATAAAACTCTCTGCCATTCATAAACTTCTTTCATAAATTTGATAGGCTGGTTGAAGAAAACGTTGTTTTCTGTCAAAATCTTTGTGATTTGTTCGTAAGGCCACTTGATAGTAATTTAACTTTGGATGTATAGAGCTACAATACATACAACATGTGTTGAAGCTACACAACAATATACTGCATAAGATCAGAGCAAGATTCCCCTATTTGTTGGAAAGTACATCAGCAGACTTGCAGTAAACTGTTCAAGTAAAACACAATGGCGTAATTTTCTGTCAGGAAAATTAATTAGATTTTATTGTGGGTCACATTTTCTACAGAATTTACAAAGGTTTTCATCCTTTAAATGCTACATCTTCACCCATTTACATCAATTAAGAGTCTATGGTTCCATCAGTCATCCAAAAAGAAACAGCAGCACTGCTGTCAGCATTATTGAGTATTGTTCTAAATTGCTGCAGTAGAGGTTGACTGCGTGAGTCAAGCCTCTTCTCTTGTAAATCTGGTAAAATTTTGTGGAAGGAAGGAAGGAAGGAAGGAAGGAAGGAAGGAAGGAAGGAAGGACTGTTTAAAGCTATGCAAATATACACGTTGAAGAGTAATTCATGTTTGAATGAACATAAGACTTAAGTGAGTCAAGCCTCTTCTCATTTTGTGGAAGGAAGGAAGGAAGGAAGGAAGGAAGGAAGGAAGGAAGGAAGGAAGGAAGGAAGGAAGGAAGGAAGGAAGGAAGGAAGGAAGGAAGGAAGGAAGGACTGTTTAAAGCTATGCAAATATACACGTTGAAGAGTAATTCATGTTTGAATGAACATAAGACTTAAAATCTACAAAAGTTAAATTACTTTTAGAGCCATGAAGTTCTAGCTGATGTCCAAAAATCCCACTTCATGTTTCCTCTGTGTTTTGATAAAACTTTTAAAGTTTTCTGTGATGACAAATAGACTGTCAGAAGAGAGACTGACAATCCATTAAGTTTCAGATGGTGTTTATAGATACATTTTTATTAAATCATTGGAACAGGCTGCCCGGGGAAATGGCTGGATCACCATCCCTGGAGATATATAAAAAACGTGTAGGCATGGTGCTTAGGGACGTGGTTTAGTGGTGGACTTGACAGTGTTAGGTTAACAGTGGGACTCAGTGACATTAAGGGTCTTTTCTAACCTAAATAATTCTACGACTCTATGAAATGTTTACAACTGGGATAAAAATGATGGAGATTAATGTCCATAGTGATGATTTTAGAATGACTTGAAATGAGGGGTATAAGTAATCAGACATCAAAATACTAATATTTTCTAAGTATGTCTAATATTTATTATTCTATCTTAAATGTAGTAATAGTAAATTAATACTTACAGAGCATGTTTTGTGAAGATCAATTATACTGTGATACTCGAGCTATATCTATTTTTCCTAATATTGCAAAAATCTCTCATAACTTCATTTTTTATGGGATAATTTGTGATCTTAAAGGGTACAGAGTTCCATGATTCACCTGTTCAGTGCCCACACAATATATGAAGAAAAATACATAAAAATAAATTTTAGTTTTTCACTTCGCAGTTTCTAGAAAAATAAAGACTGAGGAATTTCTTTAGCTTTTGAAGGCAAGATTTTCTGCATTCTGAGGATTTAAGAGCTTCTACCTGAATTCTACTTTAATTTCCAAAATCCAGGCTGCTCATGACTCCCCAAAATTTGTCCTGTATTTTACAAGTTGGGTTTTTTTGTTAAAGATTTTCGTTTGTTATCTCTTTATAACTTCTATACTGCTCTAAGTTCTTCAATCTTCAAATTCCCACCTTTTCATTGTACCTATATCTGGGTATTCCCCCATTTTAATTGTACTCATAAGTAGTAACTGTGCAAATAGAACTAAAACCTTATGTGTACACAACACTTATGAAATCAGTCTTATTTCAAAACCTACTAGTTGACTGTCTTGAGTCTTCTGCTGTAACAATTGGAAAAAAAAAAAACAAAACTAGGGATTCCTCTTCCTTGTTTTAGTTGTATTCCTGTGATCTCTATAAACTTCAGTTAGAGGACCCAGTAGTGGTAGCTGCTGTGTAACCACAGAGGAAAAAGAGACAGCTAGGCCAAAGGCCATACTGTGTGATATCACAGTCAAAAATTAAAATGAATGTTTTGCAAGGTAGCTGTTGCCAAGAGACTAGTTGGGTATCAGTTTGCTTGTGGGAGGTGATGAAAGATTGCTTTTATATCAGGGGTTTTTTAAATTTCTTTTTTCCTTCATTTATTAAACTTTTATCTCAACCTACAGTTTTTCTCACTTTTGCTCTTACTGTTCTCTCCTGTCCCACTGAGGGGTGTGGAGGAGTGAGCAAGTGTGTGGGTGCTTAGCTGTTGGCTAGAGTCAATAACCATGAGGAGAGAGTATAAAGAATCAATAAAACTGTCATTGTCTTCTGCTGTTTATCCCTCAGAAAGTGGGGTAACGTGTATGCCAATGATTGAACCAAAAAGGATGCACTGCACTTTAGAGACGTATGTTAAATCATACAGAATAAATACAACTGTAGAATTGTTTTGCTTTGATTTTTTTTTTTAATAAAAAATAATGGAATTTCAAGTGTTCCAATTGCATAGCAGTGTTGTGGTTTAACCTCAGCCAGCAATGAAGCACCACGCAGCTGCTTGCTCACTCCCCCTTGGTGGGATGGGAGAGAGAATCAAAAGGGTAAAAGTGAGAAAACTCATGGGTTGAGATAAAGATAATTTCATAGGTAAAGCAAAAGCCATGCATGCAAGCAAATCAAAACAAGGAATTCATTCACTACTTCCCATCGGCAGGCAGATGTTCAGCCATCTACAGGAAAGCAGGACTCCATCACACAAAATGGTTACTAGGGAAGACAAATGCCATCATTCTGAACATGTTCCCCCACTTTCTTCTTCTTCCTCCCAGGTTTATATGCTGAGCATGATGTCATATGGTGTGAAATAACCTTTTGACCAGCCTGGGTCAGCTGTCCTAGCTGTGTCCCCTCCCAACTTCTTGTGCACCCCGAGCCTACTTCTTCTAGATCCTTCCTTCCTTCCTTCCTTTGTGGACAATTTTGATCAAAACATTAAAGCATAATAGGATTTGCTGTGACAAGTCCAAAGCCAGACTTTCCTGCACATTGATTAAACCTTCTAGATCTATCATATTGCTATGTGAAGTCCCACAAGAACTCAGCTGTCAGTTACAAATGATCATAATACCTTTAATATATTGTGGGAATTATACCTCAGAGAAGTGAGACTAATGGTCAAGGTAACAGATAAAAATAAAATAAACTTAAAATAAAGAGTATTTATTTTGTTCCTTGGCCATGATACTTCCGCATTTTTCCCCAGTTGGAAGCAGTGTTTAAGTAAACCATAGTAAACTTCATTTATTAAGAGGATGGTCAAACATTGGAACAGGCTGCCCAGGGAGGTAGTGGAGTCACCATCACTGGAAGTATTTAAAAAACATGTGGACATGGCACTTGGGGACATTGTTTAGTGTACATGGTGGTGTTGGGTTGACGGTTGGACTTGATGATCTTAAAGGTCTTTTCCAGCCTTAATGATTCTGTGATTCTGTGATTCATGTAGATGACGAAGGGGTTGTGCAGCCTGAGGAAATTTTGGGGCTGTCTCCCAGAATGGGGGGCTGAATGTTCACCTGCAGGACCCTGCTGACACATCCAAAACTGGAAGAATATTTCCAGGGCACCATGGCTCCTGGGGACCAAGCACTGTTGGGACTCCAGAGGAGCACCAGGAGCCTCAAGCATCTTGTATCCAGATCCTGTCCCACCACCCCAGCAGGAACAGGACCACCCCAGCACCACCCAGGCAGCCCCAGCCCTGGGTATCAGGCAACTCTGTGGTGATGGGCCAAGGCCAGGCCAGGACATCAGCCCATTGGGCAGGCTGAGCTCAGTGGGGCCCATGAGCAAGGCCTAGCAGGGCAGGGCTGTGGTGCAGTGGGGGCTGTAGCTCAGACTTTAAAGCCTCAGCTGGAAAGCAGGTCCCATGGGCTGGGGTGGGCCTTGTTCACGATCTTCCCAGAGTGCTGCCTGGGAGCTGCTCCCTCAGGAAAGGGAGATGCCTTCGACTTCCCTTGCTCTGAGCTGTCTCTAAGCTTTGGCAGCCAGACCTCCAGGTGAGGATTTGCCTATGAATTTCTACTAATTTCCTCCATTTCATGTAATGAAGAACAGCTCTTTCATTCTTTCAAACACTTAGGCTATATACACGAGTGACAACTTTGATCACCTTTTCTGCCATGCATTCAGTTCCCTCTTGGTTCCCATACGTTGACTATCTGATCAATGACTCCTTTTAGCCATTTGCTAAGCTCAGGCGACACTTTGGATGGACAAGGGCATTTTTACTCCCGCAACTCACTCTCCTCTGGCAGCTACCTCTTTGTCTTTCAAGTGTTTCTTCAGAAGTTTTCAACCTGTGACCCTCTACTTAGTAAGATCTTCTGATAAGAAATATTGATATGACTTATCACATATTATGAATCATATAAATTATCATAGAATCATTTATGTTGGAAAAGAGCTTTAAGATCATCAAGTCCAACGTTTAACCAAATGCCACCAAGTATATCACTAAACCATGTACCTAAGCACCATGTCCACATATCTTTTAAATACCTGCAGGGATTGTGACTCCACTGCTTCCCTGGGCAGCCTGTTCCAATGCTTGACAGCACTTCCAGTGAAGAAATTTTTCCTAATATCCAGTCTAAACTTCCCCTGGAGGAGTTTGAGGCCATTTCCTCTTGTCCTATTACTTGTTACTTGGGAGAAGAGACCAACACCCACCTTGCTACAACCTCCTTTCCTACTGGCAGACCAGCACAAGAAGCTGCACTGTAGAGTGCAATAAGTTCTCCCCTGAGCCTCCTTTCCTCCACACTAAACAACTCCAGTTCCCTCAATTGCTCCTCGCAAGACTTGTTCTCCAGACATTTCACCAGTTTTATTGCTCTTCTTTGGACACACTCCAGCACTGCAATGTCCTTCTTATAGTTAGGGGCCCAATGCTGAACACAGTATTTGAGGTGCCGTCTCACTAGTGCCAAGTACAAGGGGATAATCACTTCCTCTTTCTGTTGTTGTCTTACTCTGTGAAACCAATTGTGATTATACCACATGATCCAAGACAGAAAAACAGATATTTCTATCAAACACTTACACAGGTAAAGCGTGTCATGATATTTATACATCATGCTGTACAGTTTTTTACCTGTGTTTTTTAGTATCCAAATAATAATTTTTATTTTACATTGAACACATCCATGCATTGACAAAATATTCCTAAACAGCTAGCACTCAAGCAGTATGTTAAGATACTTTTCAGTGATAATTAAGAAGTAGCTTCAAAATTTATTACCTTTTAAACTAATGCCTAAAATAAATAAAATCTGAGTAAAGTTAAAGTAAATAAATGCTAAAATAAAAAAGCTCACTCTGACAAAGTGTTAATTCATATATTAACCTTTCTTGATTTTGGATGAGGCTAACAAAAAATGAAGTTTATAAGGAATTGCAATACTTATTTCACAAGTCATTAGTCAATAAAGAATTGCAGTATTTATTTCATAAGCCATTAGTCATTCTACTCATTCTAGGTTTATAAGTTAGTGTTACATTGTTTCTGGATCCAAGAGTCAACACGGTAGAGGAAGACAGCCACAGAAAGAGTCTAAACTTTGCCAGCTGCTCTGCAAACTATGTTTGCTACACAAGGATACTCCTCAAAGAAAGAATTCTGGAGGAAATTTGGTTGAGACTTGACTTCATTTAGACTTTTATTGAGAACAGGTATCCATTGCTGAAGAGAAACAGGCGCCAGGACTGTTATGTCCTTTATAGTTGTAGATATTTTACTTCTATTGTGTCCTGTACAGTTTGTTGTTATCTGTTTTACTAATAAAAATCTGATTATCAATGGATACTAAATTATTTAAATAAGACTAGATTTTCCTTAGACATATTAAAAACTTTAATTCATATTTATGTAGTCTATCATTCACATATATGGCCTATATAATTTCTTGTTAAACAATAATATATACGACAATCTCCACAAAACCCGTAAAAAACTGAAGAGCTAATCAGGGCAGCATATTACACACAACCTGGAAGAATACACAGTTGGCACAGGGAACACACCGTGCTGAGTGAATCACTTTTATCTTTTCTATGGAAGTCAGGTCTCTGATATCCATATAATCATTAAGATTTTGTGATTCTCAATGCTTTCCAAGTTCTGAAAGACGTTGAAAACAGGTGTCTAAAATGAATACATCTAAAACGAATATATCAGAATTAGACGAAAAGTACATGAAAAATGGATAATGCTGATATAATGATTAGTTTTATTGTAACTTTTCACTTTTTAAAAATTTTTTAATAGATATCTTTCTGTTGATTTATCTTTTTATTTTTAATAATAGAAAAATATAGACAAGTATATCCATTTTTTAAAATCGTAATATTTTCCTTTCCTCTGATAAATTTAGATTGTTTAGATAAACTTTATCCAGAAAAGTTTGCTTTTTTTTGTTCTATACTTTACTCATGAACAGTTTGATTGACTGCAGAATAGAAGTTTGTTTGTAATATTTCAGTATAAAGAATAAATGCTGTTATAAGTTCCTTTAATATGAATACTCATAATAATATTCTCACTGTAACAAAACCAAATTACTCTTCAAACCTCTTCAGTGGGAACAGAGTCAAACCTAGAACACAGTGAGTGACTCAAAAATGACAAGGTAGCTGGTATGACATATAAGGTACCTTAAAAAAACCCTCAAAACCATATTTTGCATTTGAAGAAGAAAATTAGTGATTTTGTAGATTCTTATGTATAGAGCAACACTGGGAAATAGAGGGAGAGGGAAGTACTCCCAATAACTGACTTCAGCTACCGAGTTCAGCATCCAAGCTGGATAACTAGTTTCAGTATGTTTGGGTAGAAACCAAAGGAGCCAAGTCCTACTCATCTCCCAGCTCTGTATTTACACCAATCTTTTGCACACTGAGAAGAAACTTATCTGTGCAGACCAGAGAGGAACAACATACTGTGCTCAACCCTTGGATCTGGAAACTCTGTGGACCTGAAGCCTTGGATGCAGCGAAATGCACTTACCCAGAGGTCAATCTCTTTGGGGAAGAAATGCACCTGTAGTAATGAATCCAGATCACTTTGGTTAAGTTCATCATGGTTAAGTTTCCTCTCCTTATTACTTCTATATATATACTATGAGGCTGGCTCTCTAATTGCATATTGAATATACATTCAAATAACTCTGAGAAGATAGTGAACAACTATTTGGGTTTAAATAAACTGCATAAATGAACCACTAAACTGTCTTTATCTCAAACTACAAGTTTTCTCACTTTTGCCCTTTTGATTTGTTTTACGCTCCCCCCACCCCACTGTGGAGGGAGTGAGAAGTAGCTATGTGGGGTTGAGCTGCTGACTGAGGTAAACCCACGACACACCTTTACAATGTTTTTATATGTCATTTTCTTTCTATGTTTGTTTCTAAATCATAAAAAATACTTCAGTGAAGAGACGAGATGTTTTCTTTAAGCATAATTTCTCAAGTACTAGTCTTCCATCCATTCATTATTGTCTGGTTTCAGCTGGCATAGAGTTAATTTTCTTCATAGAAGCTAGTGTGAGACTATGTTTTGGATTTGGGATGAAAAAATGCTGATAAAGTAATGATGTTTTCAGTTGTTGCTGAGCAGTTGAGGACAGTCCAGCTTTTCATGTTGGCCTGCCAGTGAGAAGGTTGGGGGTGCACGGGAAGCTGGGAGGGGACACGGCCGGAACCAAGATGACCGAGGCGGCCAAAGGGATATTCCATACAATATGACATCATGCTCAGCATACAAAGCTGGGGGGGACGGCGGGAGAAGGAAGTGGGGGGCATATTCAGATTTATGGCATTTGTCTTCCCAAGTAACTGTTATGCATAATGGAGCCCTGCTTCCCTGGAGATGGCTGAACACCTGCCTGCCCATGGGGAGTAGTGAATGAATTCCTTGCTTTGCTTTGCTTGCATACACAGCTCTTGCTTTACTTATTAAACTGCTGCCTTTATCTGAACCCATGAGTTTCCTCACCTTTACTCTTCTGATTCTCTCCCCCATCCTGCTGTGAGGGGAGTGAGCAAACAGCTGTGTGTGCCTGGTTAAACCATGACAATTATACATATATTTCATTATACATATATATTATTCTACATTTCTGTATAATGTATATTTTGCATTTTTATTATACACAAATAATTACATCCAACTATAATACATTTCTAAAGCTCATAAAGGCATAGTTGAAGTAGCTACATAAGATACAGAAGTCCCTTAAATTAGAGAAGAATAAGAAGACAGGAACAGCTTCTTCCTAAATCACAGAATTTTTATTGTCCCCACCTCCTTACCTCACCCTTATTATCAGCATGTCACTTTGCATAATTTGAAAATTAATATTCTGATGATAGAGATTGAAATAATGGAACAATTATTATGGTACATCTGGGGATGCTGGGGAGTGCCATTCTGTCATTTTGAATTGAGCAGACACTTTGACTTAATTTTCATAGTGGCTGCAGGAATTATAGCAAGATTGTGAATACAAAGAATTATGATCTCGCATGTCTTTTTCTCCACGTGTCTAAAAATGAAGATGAAGCTCTGTCACCTTCACCTCAGCAAAGAAATTATGTGAAACTCCTCTTCAGTTTCAGTGAGTTTCTTCTAACAGCTTATCCTTTCATCTGTTCGTTCATCTGTTGTGACTGAATATATATATATACATACATCAGTTTTAGGGAGTTGGAGATAGCTGTGGTGTGAGTGTTTAGAATACCGACAAATCAATCAATTTTAAAACTGAACGTTACAAAAAATCTTTCGTTGGCAAAACACTTTGTGTGATGGTCAATTCTTACAAAATATTCATCATTGTGTGTACAGAACGTATACAGAACAGGCTCTAAAACTTAGATTTTAAATTATCTGTGAGTATACAATACAGAGTTGATGCTGTATAGTTAGCAGTGGTGGCTGCAGTTCTTGGTAGTTTTTAGTCACTAAGGCCAGAATGATCAAGCCTAAGAGCAAGAGAATTTGGAAGTGAAGTGGGAGACATGCTTTGCTCATGATACTCTTCCCCATTTTTTCAGTTTTGCCTGTCAATTTGGGAGGATGCTCTGCCTATTTGTGATGTCTTGTGCTTTGTTCTTTTTTTGGGGCAGCTTTTGTTACCTGGATGTCTCCTACATACAGGTACATCCATCTTTCTTTTCCCTTTTTGTAATCATATTGTTCACTTTGTCCGGCTATGACTTCACAGTGTCACAAAATATTTATTGATAGTATTCTTATAACAAGCAATACTCCATCATTGTTACTTTTTTGCTAAAGTACTTGTTTAGTACTTCAGTAAAATTATTTTTGTGTTCAAGGCAAGCTACTATCAATATTGAAAAGTGTTGAACAAGTCAGGTATGGATCATATATCTCTGATGATTTCCTCCTAACAAGAGTTACGCACTGAGTTAAACTAGATGAACTGTGGAGATATATCCCCAGGAACTTTTTTGTGATTCTATGATTCTCCACTTTTTTCATCATGTTTCTTTCTTCTTTCAATGTAAACATCTGAATTTAAAATAAAGGGTGAAAAAAGCATTTTTAAGAAAAAAAAATCTCCTGCTACACCGAAGACAAACTGTAATCCATAAACTGGTGGGAAGAATTGTGAGGCATCATGGAGTTAATTACCAACTGATTTTATTTGAACAACAACAAAAAAATTAATTTCATTTTATTCATAAACTGCAGCTAGCAAATTAGGATGCTTACTTACCTGGATGTTCCCTAGCCATCCTACCAGATAGCAGCACTCACTGCCATGTACTGAAATTGTCATTGACAGAACTCCAGAACTTTCAGAATTAGAGACCACGTAATTATAAAAGATACACTGTTTATATTAAACTTGACCTTTCCCACTATTTCATTTACTTTAGTTTACTGCTAGCAGTGATTTCCTTCTCATTTATTGTGCAATACCCCTGTTTAGACTGCACTTCGAGACAGAGGATTTATTTATTTATTCAATTTCTTAAGTTAATTGCCAATTTTTTCTAATGTGATCTCAGTACCCTTGAAAATAAGTTTTCACCTTATAAAAGTCAGAGGTCCTTCTGATAAAACAAAATTAAGAAAGAAAAGGCTGAGAAAGAAAGACATCACAATACAGAAGGTTATTCTTAACTCTTCATTGCAATACTAATCTCTTGAGTAAAATATTTGTATGTTTATATGGATTATGCAAGGAAATGTCACCTTTCCAGGAATAATCCTGTATTTCTACACTACTGAGTCTGTGTAAGCCAAAGGGAATATAGCTCATTTGGAGTATTAAAACTCACATATATGCTGAGAAATCTCCCTGATAAAATTGCAGGATAGCAACAAATACCCACAAGAAGACACAGTTATCTATCCAAGAAATCTACAACACTTATAACAACAACAGAATTTAATTTAACTACCTCTTGAGGATATGCTTATTGTAACAGTCGATGCAAATCCCATCCTCTAATACCCAAATGCTGTAAAAAAAAAAAAATTACCCCAGTTACAACTTGCTTTAACCAAGTGCACAGAAGTATTTTCTGTTGCTGCACAAGTTATTTGTAAAATAACACAGTAGCACTGTGACCTTTCCATGACCCTCAGAAGCTAGAATCAGTCCAAAAAGCATTCTCTGATCAGCCATTTATGATTTTGTCATAGTTTGTTCCCTCAAGAGTGTTTCTTCTTCAGATTAAATAGTTCTAGTTGACTTAGTCTCTCATTTCATGGAAGCCATTTCACCTTTCTCGCCATCTTTATAGCCATTAACTCTTATTGAAAGACTGTCATCACAATTACTTAAGTATTTAAAATGTTTTGTGTCAGATTCTATTCAAGCTTTAGGAACGGTGAAGCCCTTGGTAAATCCATTATGTCAGATGTTAAGAGATTTACACTTGTTTATACAGTTCAGTGAGTGGACAGAAGAGAAAGTAGATTGGACAAGCTAAAAGTTTGTGTCTAGGGATAAATTTCAGAAAGGATGTATGAGGAAACCCAGGGTAACCAGAGAGAAACAACAGAGGACAAGACAGCTGAACTACAGGCAAAGCATCAAAGGAAGCAGCAGAGACAGAATGAAGATATTCAGGAACAAGTCTAGACCTGCACAGTTCAAGTAAAAGGACTGGGAAGTTGACACTACAACAGGTGAAAAAAAAGTGTTGTGCAGCAACATCTAGAATCGGACCTGAGGTTTAAAGGCCATGAGGTGCCCTGTCTTCTTGAAAGAACCCAATAGCTTCTCCTCTGTGGAAATCAGCTGTACGTGGTAATATCATCAGTGGTTACATTGTTGTGGGCATAGCTAAAGTTTGTATTCATGACAACATTAATAATCATCATTGCACGCAGAAGAAGAAAGGCTCCCAGATCATTCTTCTGAAAACAGTGAAAGAATACACATTTTTCAAGACAAAATGTGGTGGTTTCAATACTAAGTTCATGAATGGAACCAATTTCCATTGCATTTTTTCCCTAAGAAAATAATAGTCAAGCAAAAATGAGTTTCGTTTTCAATTGTTATACCTGTGTCTAAAGAATTCTGACACAATATTTAGGCCATTATTTTGATTAAATACAAAACGCTAACTCTTTATTTATAAAACCATAATACATGCTAGAAACTGTGAAAGAAATTAAAACTGTACAATTATTATGACAGATGGGTAGCTGTACAGGAAAAAAAAATGCTGATTTTGAGTTAGAAATACAGGATTACATCTAAAAAAAATAATTAATGGCAGAAAGAAGATGACTGAGATAAGAGCCCTGGAGATGGGAGAGTATCCAAACAATTCTGACTGAGCGCACATCAAACAGATTTTTTATTCTAAAACTACATAAGAGAAGAAGCTTCTTTTACTATTATTCTTTCATCTTATCTAAAGGAACTTTTTATATGTTGCATATTTCTATTTTCTGGCAAGTTCTATGTGTTTACTCACCAGTGGTCTACTGATGGCTAACTTGCCAGTATCCTGATTTGATCCTTTACCACTGAAGACAGCAAAACTATACACTGATCTCATTTGGTTGTAGATCGAATTCTTAGTCCTAAATCTTAAACAATACTAATTAATAGTGAAATGACAGCTAGAATAAGTTTACTTAAACTACTTACATAATTTAGGTCTGTGTATGGTGAAGAGCTGACCTCTGCTGTGGAACTATTCAGCACAGAATTTTTTTTCATCTCTAGTCTACTTGCTGGCAGGGGCAGCAAGAGAAACAGAGCAGGACTTAATGCTGTGAAAGCACTGTCCATCAATAGCTAAAGCATTGGTGTGCGACTGTGACCGTTTTGGTCACAAATCCAAAACATAGCATCATATAGGCTGTGATGAAGAAAATTAACTCCATCCCAGCCAGAACTAATACAAGGTGGTGAGTAGGTGAGTGCAGAACTGTTCTTCATTAAATCCTGTAGTACTAGAACAAAGATTTTTGTTGATGCTGCTGGGGGATCCATTAAAGAATGAAGATAGAACTTCTTTGTTCAGCAAAGTGTAAACCTCTGTACTTTGTTAGAACAGGAGTTTGTTGACAGAGATAGTATCAGTAGGTTTTAGAGGACTGTGGCAGGCTGACCCTGGTTGTGCTATGTTGATCTTGCTATGCAGACCTAATACAAGGATTGGGCAATTTATGAAAGATAGATCCATAAGCAGATACCAGAAGGAAGAAGCAGGAATATATCCTCTAACGTCTCCATGGGAGGGAATAAAAAGTCAATTGAGTTTGTAAAGTATCAGCACAAGACAGATTCTCAGCTGAAGAGACTTACTAGGGTAGTTCTTACATCCACAATTTGAAAATAAACCAGAATTCAAAATAAAACATTAAATACATGTCAACCTGAAAACAAGATATAAGCCAGTTCATTTTTATGTCACATGGACTTAATCAAAATGGAATTTAGGTTGGTTTTGTTCTACTTAAAGAGTATGTACTTATTCTAATTTGATCTATTTTAGAAGCAGTTTGAATTTAAGATATAACACTCTGCCTTTCTTATTCTTTTACTTTAGTTGTAGAAACAAATGGGTTTTTTTTCCTATGCAGATGTGAAGCCTACATTTTAACAATACAATCTTGTAAAATTTCTAAACTAATTTTTTAACACTTGTTATATTTTGAATTTATCAAAGCCATTTTCAATCATTTATCAGCGGTTCTGGTTAACTGGGGAGGTCCCAGCTGAAGAGAAGTTAGAAAATGTGACACTCATCTACAAGAAGGACTAGAAGGAGGAGCCGGAGAACTACAGGCCTGTCAGCCCGACCTCAGTGCCAGGGAAGTTTATAGAACAGGTCATCTTGAGTGCCATCACGTAGCATGTGCAGGATAACCAGATAATAAGTCTCAGCCAGCATGGGTTTATGAAAGGCAAGTCCTGCTCAACCAACTTGATCTACTTCTATGACCAGGTGCCCTGTCTAGTGGATGAGGGAAAGGCTGTGGGTGTTGTCTACCTACACTTTAGTAATACCTTTGATGCTGTCTCCCACAGCATTCTCCTGGAGAAACTAACTGCTCATAGCTTCAATGGGTTTATTCTTTGCTGGGCAAAAAACTGGCTGCATGGCCAAGCCCAGAGTTGCAGTCAGTGGAGTTAAATCCAACTGGCAGCATGTCACAAGTGGTGTTCCCCAGGGCTCAGTATGGAGGTCAGTTCTGTTTAATATCTTTATCAGCGATCTGGACAAAGGGATTAAGAACACCCTCAGTAAGTTTGCAGCTGGTTGGGAGTGGTGATCTGCTTGAGGGTAGGAATGCTCTACAGAAGACAGGCTGAATCAATGGGCCGAGGTCAATTGTATGAGGATAAACAAGACTAAGTGCTGGGTCCTGTGACTGGGTCACGACAACCCCATGTAACGCTACAGACTTGGGGAGGAGTGACCTGAAAGCTGCCCGGCAGAAAAGGACCTGGTGGTGCTGGTGGACAACTGGCTGAACATGAGCCGGCAGTGTGCCCAGGTGGCCAAGAAGGCCAACAGCAGCCTGGCCTGTATCAGAATAGGGTGGCCAGCAGGACTAGGGAGATGATCATGCCCCTGTACTGGGCACTGGTGAGGCCGCACCTCAAATACCGTGTTCATCTTTGGGCCCCTCATGACATGAGACACATTGAGGTTGCTGGAGCATGTCCAGAGAAGAGAAACGAATCTGGTGATGGGTCTGGAGCAGAAGTCCTATGAGGAGCAGCTGAGTGAACTGGGACTGCTTAGTCTGGAGAAGAGGAGGTTGAGGGGAGACCTTATCACTCTCTACAATTACCTGAAAGGGGGTTGTGGTCAGGTGGGTGTTAGTCTCTTCTCCCAAGTAACTAGTGATATAACAAGCAGAAATGGCCTCAAGTTGCACCAGGGGAGGTTTAGATTGGATATTAGGAAAAATTTCTTTACTGAGAGAGTGGTCAAATATTGGCACAGGCTGCCCAGGGAAGTGGTAGAGTTACCATCCTCGGCGGTATTTAAAAGTCATGTAGATATGGTGCTTAGGGACATGCTTAGTTCTTAAAAAGGAAAAATTTTTTTTTAAATGTTCCTATGAAATAAATTAAATTTGTATTTGAGAACCTTATCTAGTCATATGTTCAACAAAGGTCCTTGTATCTTGAGTTTAGCACGCTGTATTGTCTTCAATAGTCTTCAGGTGGGAATAACTTGTGAATCAGACCCGTAAAATTTGTAAAACCTAATTCAGAAGTTACTTTGTTGTAATAAATTACATTCAAATATATACTGGGCTTGAAAGTTCAGTAAAATCTGTTCATGTATTTAACATACTTTGCACATATTGTCTCAGAGTAGCCTCCTTCAAAATCACTCTAGACCCTACTAATAAAGGTCCAGCTGAGAAATTTTCTGAATTTGCAGTCAATTTTGACTCAGATTCTTAAGATATTTAATCACAAAATCACAGAATAGTTGATGAAAGAAGGGACCTCTGGATGTGTTCTAGTCCAACCCGTTCACTAGAACGAATTGCCTAGGACAATGTCCGGACAGCTTTGGAATATTTCCAACTGGAGACTCTGCAACATCTCTGGGCAACCTCTGTCAGTGCTTAGTCACCCTCACAGTAAAAAAGTGTTTCCTGATGTTCAGAGGGAACCTCCTGCATTTCAGTTCGTGCTCATTGCCTCTTCTCCTGTCACTGGGCACCACTGAAACGACCCCGGCTCTGTCTTCTTTGTACCCTCTCTTCAGGTATTTTATATACATTGATAAGTTCCCCACTGAGCCTTCTCTTCTCCAGGCTGAACAGTCCCAGCTCTCTCAGCTTTTCCTTGTATGAGACATTCTCCAGTCCCTTAATCAATTTCATGGCTGTTCATTGGACTCTCTCCAGCATGTCCATGTCTGTCTTGTACTGAGGAGCCTAGAACTAGACACAGTGCTCAAGGTGTGGCCTCACTGGTGCCCACACTGGTGTGGTACAGAGGGAAAGGATTAACTCCCTTGACCTGCTGGCAATACTTTGCCTGATGCAGCCCACGATACCATTAGCCTTCCTGACCAGAAGGGCACACTGCTGGCCTTTGTTCAACTTGGTTTCCACCAGGAGCCCCAGGTCTTTTTCTGCCAAGATATTTGCCATCTGTGTATCCACTGGCATATATTGCTGCATGGGTTTGCTCCTCCCCAGGTGCAGGACGTTGCAATTCTCCTTGTTGAATTTCCTGAGGTTCCTGTCAGCCCATTTCTCCAGCCTTTTGTGGTCTGGCAGCAGGACTGTCTGGCATATCAGCCACTCTTCCCAGTTTAGAGTAATCAGCAAACTTTCTGAGGGTACACACTGCCCCATCATCCAGATCATTAATGAAGATGTTAAACAGGACTGAACAGGATAATGACTCCTGGGGTAAACTGATAGTTACTAGCTTCCAACTAGACTTCACACCACTGATCACCAGCCTCTGGGCCCAACCATTCAGCCACATTTCAATCCACCTCACTGTCTACTCATTCAGTCCATATATGAATAGCTTATCTGTAAAGATCTTTTGGTGACAGTGTCAAAGGCCTTACTGAAGTCCAAGTAGACAATATCCACTGCCCTCCCTTGTCTACTAGGCTAGTCAATAGTTCTACCTGACCTCACATAATGTGACCTCATCATTGGCTTAGTGAGATGTTCTTCTATACATTAAGAGAAAGCAAAACAATAAACAATTTGATGATGTGTAAACAGTCTTGTATTGTATAATTTTATCCTAATGTATTAGTTTATCAATTCTTCTTTCTAATGTGTTTATCTCTTATCTGTAACTGTATGGTGCTTCATGGACAAGAAGAGAAATCTAACTCCTCTCATGGTACTGGTAGTTTAAGCTACAGCAGGATGGCTTAAATACGGCCCTTAACATTCCTCTGTTTATTTATTTAAAGCAATGCTTATGTTGCACTTGATGATTTCATGATATATAAGAGAGGATTATATGAATACCTGAGTTATTCTTAATTTCCAGATAAGCAGGCAAACACACATCAGAAGAAGATGACACACACAAAAAAAGAAATAAAATGTATTTACTCATAAATAAGCTAGACTGTGTTATGTTTTAAGATAACACAGCTATAATTCTACTCCCACTTCTCTCAGAAAATTAATAAGCTCACAGTGACCTGGATTAAATTTCTTTTTCTTTGTTGTCTGAGGAAAGATTGGAATTCTGCTTTCTTATTCCCTGCCCCGCCCTGCCCCCTTCTAGGTCTTCATATTATCTTTTAACAATTAGTGTAACCAATCACATAACAGTTGCCAGGATTTTCTTTGGCTGTAAAATTAATTAGCTCCTGCAGTGTTCCACAGTGACATGATTTAAGCACAGCCAGCAACTAAGCACCATGCAGCCCCTCGCCCACTCCCCCAGCAGTGGGATTGGAGAAAGAATTGGAAGGTTAAAAGTGAGAAAACTCATGAGTTGAGATAAAGACAGTTTAATAAGTAAAGTAAAAGCCACACATGCAAGTAAAGCAAAACAAGGAATTCATTCACCACTTCCCATCAGCAGGCAGGTGCTCAGCCACCTCCAGGAAAGCAGAGCTCCATCACATGTAATGATTACTTGGGAAGACAAATGACATCACTCCAAACGTCCCCCTTTCCTTCTTCTTCCCCTAGATTTATATGCTGAGCTTGATGTCATATGGTATGGAATATCCCTTTGACCAGCCTGGGTCAGCTGTCCCAGCTGTTTACCCTCCCAACTTCTTGTGCACTCCCAGTCTACTCGCTGGTGGGGTGGTGTGAGAAGCAGAAAAGGCCTTGACTCTGTGTAAGCACCGCTCAGCAATAACGAAAACATCTCTGTATTATGAACACTGTTTTCTGCACAAATCCAACACACAGCCACATACTACCTGCTGTGAAGAAAAGTAACTCTACCACAATCTAAACAAGCACACACGTTGAAAGAAACGGATTTCTATCAGAAATATGAATAAAGGGTGAAATGCACCTGTTTGTCATTGTTCCCTTATATCCAAATATGATGGTTCAAAAATTATTACCTGTCTTGCTGCAAAAGAAATAAATTGATAGGCAATTATAAATAATCAACTCCTTGGGTCAGTCTGCTCACAGCTTGGCAAGTATACTTTGAGGTCCTAGATTTTCTGAACTGATAACTAAGTAAATTCTTTACTGTCCCTTTTTGTCTTATTTTCTCCTTCATGGAAACGAAGTAAGCCTATTTCCCATTTTGTTCTGCCAAATGCGAGAGTCAGTGGAAAGTAAATGTCTTTTTTTAAGCAGACTATGGAAATGGTTCTCTCCTAATGGATTCTGTAACTTAGTTACAGAGCAGACCAAATGGATAGAATGAAAGTACTTTTTGATTTAGTTTGCTTCTTAACAAAGCTTTTACAAATAATTAATGCTTTGGATCTCTTTTTTTTTTTTTCCTTTACAAAATACGTGAGAAATTTAGGAATGTCATTTAAATTACAGTCTCCTCAGGAGATTAACTTGATACCTTTGAAATAAATTGTTTTCACTCCTTACTCACCCAGGCTATGATATCTTTGCTTAAAAACTTTGATGATGTATGGATGCCACTTTTCTCCTGTGTAGAGATACTTATTTTTGCAGTTACACAGTGATGAAATACATTGAACATCATTGAAACAGAAGGGAATTGTTAAGGGAAAAAATATTAAGAAGTATGAATGTCCATTTAATGTGCATTTTTTGAGGGCAAAGTCACAGAGGGCTTTAAAACCACTTGACCCTTTCCCCTTTAGCACTAGTACGTAATCTTGTATCACAAGCCATAGGCAAGGATTCCCTCTCGCCCATTCCCTGCACTATTTAGTTCAAAAGTGTGTCTGTGCATTGCTGAGGTTTATTTGAAGATTTGTAATACTTCAGAAGCTCACAAAAATACACTTCATAAAGATTTTTATATAAAATATTATTGTTAGCCAGAGTGTGTTTTAGAATGAAACTCTGAAAAGATAGTATCTGATCTGCCATTTAGAAAGGAAAACTGTTTTCATTTGTTATGTACAAGTGCTGGGGTTTAAACACAAATACCCCCTCTACCTCTCCTCCCTCTCCCTCCTGTATTTAGTCTAGAATAATCATTAAATATTTACTTAGTGCGGCTGGATGCATGTGTTGATCTGACCTATTTGAGTTTCAGAACTTTCTCAGGGGCATAGTAGCTGATTAATATCTGGTATTACTTGTGGAACAAAATGTCTTTAAAATTAAGGTGGTTAGATTTGATGGTCACTGCTCAGTACACCACAGAAAAGATAAACCTATGGAAGAATCTTTGTACATTGCTATTTGTTCAGACTATCAAAAAAACCTGGAAGATGTTTGGAATAAAGTTCATGATCTTTTCAAAATAATATAAAAAAATAGACATTATAAATGAAGTTTCAGAGATGTTGGACTTTTGTAAACATAATTCCTAAACAGAAATGTTACGTATTTCATGGACAAAGGCAAAACAATGTAAGCATTGCTCCTATTTAAACCTTTCAAATTTCATAACCGTAAACCTTTCCAAATGTCATAAATAAAGGCTTCTTACTCATATCTTCAGATGTGTATGTGTAGATAAATTAATTTGGATTATATCCAAAATATCCTATAACTTCTGTCTGTTTTCTACTTTAATATCTGTCTTTTTTCTTTTTTTTCTTTTACTTTATGCATGTTTATATTTTATACACAAAAATATGTATTTCATTATCTGAACAACAAAAAAACCCCAAAACCCCCTTGAGATTCTTCCTTAGGTCTCTCTTTTTTCAGATGATGTGAGGTGGAAAACTTCTGAAGTTTATTTTTCTTTTTTTTACTTACAGATTTCTCTTTCTCCTTACTTGTTTCAAAGAGAAAGTGAAATAAACAAGGAAGAATACAGAAAATTTGGGTCTTATCTGAAAACTCAGAAACTTGAGTTCAAAGACTCAGAAAGGAATCTTATTTTTATAAACTGATGTTTCTTTATAATTCTGTCAGCTTTTATTTCCTTTTTTTTTTCAGTTTAAGAGGAAAAACCAATAGCTGCAGTAATCTCCCTTTTTCTTAGTCATTTGTTAAGTAAAGACAGTGGTTAATGAGAGTATAAAAGCGCAAGCAGGTTTCCTTTCTAGTCTGCCATGGATTTTTTCAGATGCAATTCCTCAGAGTACCATGTATTGCATTTGATTTTGAAAGACATCAGAAAAGAAGGCTTATATTTTGGCACTGTGACGTTTAAGTCACGCTTAAGGGTTTGTGACTACATAAAAATGTTTGTATATTGATTAAAATAAAAAGAGGACTCTAGAATTCTTCATGTATAATATTCTGTCAATATGCAATCCCCTCGTGATGCCATAATCATTGATGCTGTAACCTAAATTCCCATATTCTACCACAATTTATTCATTATCAGGCAGTACCTAATGCATTACTTCTTTGAAACATACATTATCTGAGTAAATTAGAACACTTACTAAATTTTTATTTTCTTCTTGTCTTCTTTTTATATTTTCTTATATTTCTATATATTCCACTGACAATAGTGATTCCTTTATATAGTGATATTATATTGTGATTTCTATAGTGATATTGGTAACAATTCAGAATTTTTTAATTCAAGAAGAAGTACACAGTAATAAATCCTTCAAAATCATGAGATCGCCACTGGAAGAGTATTTGAAATATGAACAAGGGAGTTCACCCTGTATGAATCTGGTGGTGCTAATACTTGTTATTTCTTTAAAGACTTATAAATTGCTCTTATTCTTCTGTATTTTGTACAATATAATTAGCAATAAGACAGCGACAGAAGAGAGTGGAACAGAGAACATTGACTATTGAAGTCACTCATTCACTCACACATTCTTTCTGTTTCCCATCTGCAAAATGATATCAGAGAAAAAAACCAAATACACTAACTACTGCAATTTTACACATTTTTAAAGAAATGTTACTAAATTTTATTTGCACTACTGATAAACTTTCGTTATACTTTTAATAAACCCATAAGATATAATCTTTGTTTTTATAAATATTCTAACTTCAAAGAATGTACCTCATAAATGGAGAACAGGGAGGTGATTTGAGACAGCCAGCATAGCTTCACTAAGGGCAAGACCTACCTGACCAACCTAGTGGCCTTCTAGGGTAGAGTGACCACATCAGTGGACAAGGGAAGAGCTATGGATGTCATCTATCTGGACTTCTGTAAGGCCTTTGACAGGGTCCCCCACAACAACCTTCTCTCTACATTGGAGAGAGATGGATTTGATGGGTGGATTGTTGGGTGGATGAGGAACTGGTTGGATGGTCGCATCCAAACAATAGTGGTCAACAGCTCAATGTCCTGATGGAGATTGGTGATGAGTGGTGTCCCTCATAAGTCTGTCTTGGAACCAGTACTTTTTAATACCTTCATCAATGACATAGTGGTATCAAGGTCACCCTCAGCAAGTTTGCAAGTGACACCAAGATGAGTGGTACAACTGACATGTCTGAGTGATGAGATGCCATCCAGAGGGCCCTAGACAAGCTTGAGGAATGGGCCCACATGAACCTCATGAGGTTCAACAAGGCCAAGGGCAGGGTCCTTGGTATCAGTACAGGCTAAGGGGATCAAGGGATTGAGAGCAGCCCTGCTGAGAAGGACTTGGGGAATACTGGTGGATGAAAAGCTAGACATGAGCCAGAAATGTGCACTTACAGCCCAGAATGTACTATGCATGAGGCTTGCCAGTGTGATGCCCATCTACAAG
>NW_010552411.1:43329-48451 GCF_000687285.1 Phaethon lepturus | reverse complement strand
CAGCTCCACCCAACTCGCGTCACGGGCACCCAGGTGTCTTCGCCGAGACAACCCGCGGCCCACGCCGAGGACGGAGGGCGCATCTTCTGAGCCCCCAGCGTGCGGCCTAAGCCGGGGGCCGAGCATCCGCCAGCTACCGAAACGAATGATCAGATTTCGCCTACCCAAGGTGCAGATCACTGCGTTGTCTGCACTTAACGCCGCTTGGGGAAAAAAAGAGGAGCCTGTCACCCAAATGGCAGCCAACAGACCGCAGAAGCGGGGATTTTGGCCGCAGCTACAGCAACGTCCTGGCTTCATGGGATAAAGAGGTGAGGTTGTGGAGCATACCCTCAACAGCAAGCTTGTGTTATATTTGGGGATAAAACATCACTTAGGCTTGAAAGAGTCGTTACTCCTCAGCAGCACCTGTCCAGTTCATTTTATGTTCAGCTCTGTGCGACGGAAATACAGCTTTTTGGCTTACCGCATACAAAGCCCATTGCAGCACGTGTCTGACCTTAAAGTAATCCTTCAGCAAAGGGAATGTTCTTGAGAGGGGAAGCCTAATGAGAAAAATATTGTGAAACTAGAGGACATACAAAGAATGTGCTGTGACTGATACCAATTCTGGCCTGTTTTTTTTCAAATTAGCCTAGCTGTATTTTATTCAGACGAACATATCCTCCATCCTTCCTCAAGCCTGTTTACTCAGCTGGATGTCCACAGGGTTTAATTTTCCCTCCAATTGCCCTTGCACGCAAATATAATTGTAGCTCATATGGGTAATTGGTCAGCCTACAGCAGTGTGTGCATGCATTTGTTCATCTGCATTACCTGGCAGCCTCTTAAAATGAATTTATAGACTCAAAGTACTGCTGAATACTTTGTTTCATTCAGTTTATAAAATACATGAAGAAATACTTCCAGGAGCTTTAGGCATTGAAAATACTGCAGTGTGCACATTAAAATTATTTTTACGGTCAAGTGGGAATACATGTCTGTTTCCACACATCAAAAAGAAGGCACACACTCACGCGAGTCAGTTGTATCTAATTTGTAAATAATAAACTAAATAAATTTCATAGCAGAGATTAACTAAATTTGAAATTACTATGTGGGGAAAAGAGGCCCATTGAAATTCCAGACAAGAGAAACTGAAATTGTTGGCAGCAGGCGAGAACGGCTTTTTCTGGAATACACACAGAACACAGAATTTTACAGGTTGGTTTTACGCTGTTGTGGAAGGATCAGTATGGAAGTGATTTTTATTACTGTTATTATCAGAATCCGGTTCTTGGGTTGAAACAGAAAACGCAAGTCCTGTGCCACAAACCATCACCATGTGGTTTGTGCTCCCTTATTCATGAAGTGCCACAATTCAGCCATTTTAATAATTTCCTTGCAGGCATAACCACTGGCTTTTTTCTTTGACTCACTGTTCTTGTGGTGGACCTTCCCAGGTGTCTAAAACCTTCCCTTTACTTCTTCTGCAGCTGAGACAACTGTTCACACCATACCCCACAGCTTCTACTGTATTCCTCTCTGCTTCATTTTTCTGTGGCCATTGATACTTCTACACTTCCTTCTACGTCTAAATCCAGTATCTCATTTTAAAGAGACCAAAATGCATGAAACCTCTCTGCATCGAAAACTGACATAAGTTCGCATGTACGCAAAACAGAAGTTTCTGATTCAGATCCATTTAACTCTCTCAAAAAGTGTCCCAAGAATGATTAAAAATGATCTAATACATTGTATAAAAACATACAAGCCAAAGATTTAAAAAAAAAAACCAACTCTATTTTTGCAATTTGAAAAATGGCAATTTATATAACTTTTAGTTTATACCTACATCAGAGGTTCCTACTCTGGTAGGGGTTATGGAGAACTGTGAACGCCGTCTCAGCATAAATATGGCAGAAGATACCTGGGTCTCCTGTGCTTGTACCCCCTGATCTGCCCAGTTTAGAGATTTGATTATTTTTAGCTTACATAACAAGAGTAGAAAGTAAAAAAAAAAGTGGGGGTAGGGGGGAGAGGGAGGGAGGGAGAGAGTTGTGTGGATACACATAATTTAATTATTTAGGCAAGAAATGTAACCAATACTGTAACTAGTGTTGTTATACCAATAGATACTCCTAACAGAAAGTTTTCAATGCTTCCACCAACACTCAGTTTTACTGTTAAAATCAAGCAACAAAACTCAGATAATAAGTACCTCACTTACTATTCAGTGATTTTTCACAGTTCAGTTTTCCAAAATGATCATTTGGGATTATATCTTAATCTTGTCACAATAAAAAATACTGAGGCATGAGAATAGTTTATAAAAGAAATAGAAAAACCTAAAAAAAGATTTCAAAAATATTAGCAAAGTATTTACACTTTAAACCAATGTAAAAGAAACACAGAGGAGAAAATAAATCTTTATTCTTTTTAATTTAAAAATAAGATTTATAAAAAATACAGTACATAAGAAATCTCAGTAGGAATAAAAAAATAATCTATAACTTAATGAAAAAGTAAAAACCAGAAATATTACATGAATAAAATAAAGATAAATAAAAGACAATACGTTGTTTCTCAACTACACGTACTCTTGCACTTTTAGATTTGATTAGAAGAATACCAGAGTGAGTTTCCCTGTTTTGATATTATTCAGCCATTCACATCACACATTACCCATTCAAGCATAATCAGTGTTAGACCTTGCAATTCTCAACAAGTCCAGTACAAACATTATTCAGCATTGTTTGAAAACAGTCAAGATCAAATAAAGAACAAATTAGTAAAACTCAATCACATGCCCATGTGTGAACTACAAAATTCAGAATGCTAATGTGCATAAATCAGTATTATTTTGCTATCTGCCACTTAGATTGGAGCTGTTAAAGAGACAGTGTTGTGGCACGTTCTCCACCCCTTATTCCATACCATTTATGTCATTTATGTCATGCTCAGGTCCCACACTATCCAATACAACCTCATTAACCACACACACACACACTCCTGCCTTCCCATACTTTGATCTAATACACAGATATCATTATGGACCAGATATCATTATAGATTACCACTATGGACCACCTCTGGAAAATGTCCATAAAATGCCCATAAAATGTCCACAAGTATCCATAAAATGTCCATTGAGTTAATTTAGCCCAGGACTTTGGGCTCCATCTGTTACGGTGGTCACTCAGAATCACAGAATCACTAGGTTGGAAAGGACCTTCAAGATCATCAAGTCCAACCATTAATCCAGCACCACCATGTCCCCTAAACCATGTCCTGAAGTGCCACATCCACACGTTTTTTGAACACTTCCAGAGATGGCGAGTCCACCACCTCCCTGGGCAGCCTGTTCCAATGCCTGACCACTCTCTCGGTGAAGAAATTTTCCTAATATCCAATCTAAATCTCCCCTGGCGCAACTTGAGGCCATTTCCTCTTGTCCTATCGCTAGTTACTTGGGAGAAGAGGCCAACACCCTCGTCACCACAACCCCCTTTCAGGTAGTTGTAGAGAGCGATAAGGTCTCCCCTCAGCCTCCTCTTCTCCAGACTAAACAACCCCAGTTCCCTCAGCTGCTCCTCATAAGACTTCGTTGACCTTCTCTGAACACACTCCAGCACCTCAACACCCTTCTTGTAGTGAGGGGCCCAAAACTGAACACAGGATTCAAGGTGCGGCCTCACCAGTGCCGAGTACAGGTGTACAATTCCTTCCCTACTCCTGCTGGCCACACTAGTTCTGATACAGGCCAGGACGCTGTTGGCCTTCTTGGCTCATGTTCAGCCAGCTGTCAAGCAGCACCCCCAGGTCCCTTTCCGCCAGGGCGCCTCTCTTTAGCCACTCCTCCCCAAGCCTCAGGACAGGAGAGGTGGTGTGTTGCGTGGAGTTACTGGGCACCAAAGTCAGCTCAGGTCAGGTCATTGCTGCACTTGCACTGCTTCTTGTAGGGCTTGTCCTCCACCAGTTCAGGTGGTTCCTGCTACAGTAATTCCTATAATATGCAACTCAGATCATGGGTTACAATTTAAATGTATTTCCATTACAATCTCCACTCCTGGTCTCTTTGGGTCAGGTTATAGGGTTTAACATTGCAATGAACTCCTCCCCTTGCCCCTGCTCCAGCTTGGATTTGTCCACAGACTGTAGTCCCTTAGGGTTGTACCTGCTCCAAGTGGAGCCTTTTCTATGCACCACAGTCTGTCTAGGGGTATAGCTTATAGCTGCTGTGGCATAGACTTATCCACAGCCACAGTCACTTTGAGGTGCACCTGTTCCAGCATGGCCTTCTCCATGCGTCCCAATGCCTTCAGAGATACACCTGTTCCAACATGGCCTTACCCATGGCTGCAGTCCCTCTAGGGCTGTACCTGGTCTGTCATGGGCTTATCCATGACCACATGCTTTGAGGTGCTCCAGCATGACCTCATGCACAGCCACAGGAGGTCCTCCAGCATGCCCGCAGCCCCAGCCACAGATAACCTGAGCTGTACCTTCTCCAGCATGGACTTATCCTTGTGTCACAATCCCATCAGAGGTATACCTGCTGTGGCACAGACATAATCATGGCCACAGATGCTTTGAGATACACCTGCTCTGGTGTGTACTTATTCACGGACACAGATACTTCGGGGTGTCCTGCTCCCACATGGACTCATCCATGGGTCACCGTCCCTTTGACTCTAAAGGGAGCTCACACTGGAGTTCCAGCCTGTCCAGTACAATAGCACAGAAACAGCAGCAATGCCCTGGCCACCTGCCAGCCCAGGCGCATCGCCATTGCTGTTATCAGAGTGTTCCCAGGCCCAGCAGAGTAAGATGATAAGCAGTACAGCAGCACACTAAGCAGCGAAAGCAAAAAGCAGCCACTAACGAGCATTAGACTCTAATGTACAATAAGGCAAGCAAGCCCCATAGCAAGCACAGGAGCCTGGCAATTAATAGCTGAACAGCAGTAACAGCTATAGATTTGATCTAGCATGTTTCAATCCAATCTGTCTTTATCTTGAACCCTACAAGCCCTATGTTGTCTGCCAAAAAGGACTGTCATGGTTTAACTAAGCCACTAAACACCACATGGCTGCTCACTCCCCAACAGCGGGATGCGGGAGAGAATCGGCAGAGCAAAAGT
>NW_010552411.1:17086-43312 GCF_000687285.1 Phaethon lepturus | reverse complement strand
AGTTTAATAGGTAAAGCAAAAGCCGCAGATGCAAGCAAAGCCAAACAAGGAATTCATTTACCACTCCCCATGGGCAGGCAGGTGTTCAGTCAACTTCAGGAAAGCAGGGCTCCACCACATGTAACGGTTACTTGGGAAGACAAATGCTATAACTCTGAACGTCCCCCCCTTCCTTCTTCCTCCAGCTTTATATGCTAAGCATGACGTCATATGGTATGGAATATCCCTGTGGTCAGCTGGGGTCAGCTGTCTTGGCTGTGTCCCCTCCTAACTTCCTACTCGTTGGTGGGGTGGTGTGAGAAGCAGAAAAGGCCTTGGCTCTGTGTAAGCACTGCTCAGAAATAACAAAAACATCTCTATATCATAAACACAGTTTTCAGCACAAATCCAAAACATAGCCCCATCATAGCTACTGTGAAGAAAATTAACTCTATCCCAGCCAAAATTTTCTATCTATAAATTACACTGTGATCTACAGTATATCAGTCTTGGGAACGTGCATAGAAATACTTATTCACCCAGACACGCACATAAATTACAATTTAAGTTTCATAGTTTCTAACTCGAAAAAGTATGTGTTCTACTGTAAATACAGTTATACAGGCAATACTTAGATGGCCCTTGTTGCAACAACTGACTTTAATCACTCCACTGTATTTGGCAAGACACAAGATGCCATTGAGCAATTTCAGCAGAACTGAAGTCCTAGGCCTAATGCATCTCACAGATACAAGTATTTCAACGAATCTTGAAGTTCAAATGCTCCATCACTGAGAAAGTAGTAAAAAAATCTGTTGAAGAACAATGATTTCTGAACTATTCAGTCATGCAGTGTTTTGCGTAAGTACAGACACTGTGTTTAGAAGTACCAATTCTTCCCAAAAGCAATCACTAGCATCACTTGCCATCACTCAGACAGTTTGGAAGTCCTGATATTTTGACTAATTTTTACATTAATAAGTTGAATCTAATTTTAAGAAATAATTCAATTTATCTTTGCTAATGCAGGAGACAACTCCCAGTATATTTTCTGCACTCTTAACTGTTAAAACTAGTAACCTTAAAAACCACATATATCAAATAGTCAACATGCAAATTAAGTGCCTGACACACTGTGTAGTGCTAAAAATGGTAATTACATTTTGATATAAACAGCATACCAAGCAGGCATTTGTCACATTTCATCTGCTTTAAATAACTTTAAACAGCACTAAAATAATCCTTTGTAATGCCCGTGTATTTTCAAATAAGTACACTCGCTTATTCAAAGATTTCTAATAATTTGTATAGACAAATATTTCTACTATTATACTTTACAGATATAACTTCTTAATGACTGTAAAGCAAAAGATTGCATCTATATTTCAATTGCCATATCAATATCATTAGTTGTTTTATCCTAAACATGGTAATTCACATCAATGTGAATCCTGAATTATCATGAATATGAATGACAATGTGATTTGTCATGACATCCCACTTGCTGTTTTATTAACCATGTGTTTATCAAGTAATGAGTAAAAATTAATTATCAGGAATACCTGAAGAACAGCTCAGAACATAAATTTTAAAACAGTTATGTCTGTTAATAAAGATTGATCCATAGGGGATTAGAATTATTCTTAAAATTCCAAGTATGTGAGAATTCAAGTCTTGCAATAGGACCAATTTCAAAAAGTTTTTTTTTTCTTGACACAAGAGCCATGGATCTCTAGCTGCTAAATGTACCTATGGCAGCACCAGAACATTGCATGCACTGGCTTAGGTCGGGAGATACTGACTCAGGCAACAAGGTAAAAACAACTTGAATTATATATGAAATAATGCTTAAGGTTACAAAAAGCCCCAGCTGTGCTTCATTACAGAAAAAAAAGGCAGCACTTGTTCAAAGTCCATAAAGAGGTGTGGCAAGTTCTTTCTGCGTATTTCAGCATATGGAATCCATAACAGATTTCAAATCTCTCAAGCACTTGACTGCTTGCTTTCAACCCAAGCCCAAACAGAACCAGAAAATTTGCATATAAAAATTGTATTTAACTTTTTAAAAAATCAAATCAATACTCTGTATCACCACACCTTCCCAGGCTACTCTACCACGGTGTCTATTCTGGCTAAGACGATATGAAGATGACTGCAGGTAGGAGTATCTGATGCTGCTCAGACAGGAAAAGAGCCATCAAAGCTGAAAGTGAACAAAGGAATGAACAGAACTCATTCAAGGTAGTAACTTTGCTATGGTAGTGAATTCATGACAACAGAAGTGATTTTGTCTGGGTAAGTAAGACTCAATTACAGCCAAGAAAGGTCTGACTGCTCACATATATCACAATGGTAATTGCTCATAAGCAGAATTTCTTCCCAGGTTAAGGAAATGCTTCTTGAAAACATCCTCTTTTGCACTCTGTATTGACCCTTGCTACTGGGGTCCCTATGTAGACATATTACTGAAAAACTGAGTGTCAAACAGCAAATACTTTGGACAAAAGATCCAGAGCTGAATGCGAAGTCATTATCGTCCTGATTTTATGGGAGATACTATCTGCAGTTCCAACCTCATCAACTGAGTCATCCACTGAGGTTATTTTTAAATCTAACTCCCTCTTTTTCAAATACAAAAATTCATCACGTCATTGATGCCAAGAATCAGCTACTGAGCAGGAAACTAAGTTAGCCAAACTTAAGCTAGTCATCTGCTTATAACAAAGTGCGAAGTAAGCTTCTAGAGATCTGGAACCTCTTGTTCCAAAGGTCCTCCAAGGATTCACGCTAGCAAGCACACCACAAAAATCTAAGGGCCATGAAGGGATAATGTCAAAGGGTGACAAAATGAGCCTCCACCTCTTACCTGACCACTATCAGGATGTGGAAAAGCACACCATGTGCCCACCACTCATTCAACCTAGTTAAGAGCTAACAGAGAGCTATGAAGTGGCTATCAGGTATGACTAACAGCAATTTATACTGACGGCAGAAAAGAAAAATCCTTTCAGAGAGAAATGATCTCACTGGGAAAGGACAAGCCCTGAGAAATGTATACATTGGGCTTGTGCTATGTATATACAAACCTGTCTAAGATTACTTTTATCAGTGCTGCTGAACAGCTACAATGGTCAGTCAGATGACTTCATTAGACTCAAACCTTTGTCCACAGACTTTAACATCAGATATGAGATTTTGTGGCTAAACAAAAGCTAGTAATTTCTTGAAGTGCAAAAACCAGAACAGTACCTTTGTCTTCTAACATTTAACTTTCAGTTGGTTACAAGACTATGAATAAAAGTGTATTTCTTATACACAATGCTAAAATCCACAATTTATTACGCTTGCACACATAACACAACTGTAGAAGTACAGGATTGAGTGAGAAATACTATGTGATATTAATTAAGATCCACATTATTTTATGCAACTCTTATTCTTCAGAAAGTACACTTAGTTTTTATTTTAGGAATAGTGCAGAAGTGCTAATACAGTATTGTTCATGGGAATATATGTAGAGTAAGCAACATTTTTTGTCCAGAAAATTCAAGACTCCACCATACAAAGAAAACACTTTTAAGGAATGCAATGATATTTCCAGTCAGGGTATTGAGAAGAGACAGTCAATAGTATTTTTCTTTGTGATATGATTGTTCCAACAACGCTACATTGGCTTCTTATTTGTGAGCTGCAGAAAAACTGAGTGTGTGGTGAAGACAAAGGGTAGATATAGATAGCCAAGTTAAATAATACACCTAAGTGACAGCATCCTCAAATATCTGACAGAAACTCTGCTATAAGTGATGTACTGCTGGCAGGAAGTCTGGCCAAATGCAGTAAACAGTGCATTACAAAAAAAGTGTTTTAAGTAACAATTTCAAGTTACCAGAAAACTCATCTTACTATCATATGCCTCATCTGAATGCAAAGTTGACATGAAAAAGATTCTATTTCATAGTACTGCAGAAATGCTGTCTTTGCCACTTAATATTCCTTATGAATTCGTAATTCTGAAAAGTAACATTTACTGAATAAAACTGGACAACTGTAAGTTGAATGTTGAAACACATCATGTAATGATGGCATGTGTATTTAACTGCATCACTCCTGCTCTTTGCAATCTCACTTCACTGATAAAATTTGATAATCAAAACAATTCTTCTGGCCCCATCTACAGTTTCTCTGTGCTTTTATGAATCTTCCCTTCACGTTATCCCACTTTAGATTCAAAACAAGGAGGAAGCTGTCTAGTTCAAAATCTATCCTACCACTCGGTTCTTAGACAGTTTCTTACTTATGAATCCTCCTCAAGACAGAAAATGATTGCATACCTCAGCTACTCCACCAGCTGTTCGATGGAACCTGTCCTTCAAACCAGCAGAGGAGAGGATAGGTTGCTAAACATTATTCAATGCAGACTCTTATTTTAGATACCAGTATTTTTCAAATGAAATTTCAAATCTCTGATATTATCAGAAAATAGCAAGATAGCATTGTTCAGTCCTACCAAGAGCTACCCCATACTGCAAATAAAGCCGTTATTTTCAAATGCTTTCAGGTTATTTTTCATTAGTGCTTTGACTTGCCTTTGTACCCCTCAGGAAATCAAATATTGTTAAGTTCACAGCTCATATCCACTGTGCCAAATAAAGCACGTGTAGTTTTGACATTACATTAGGATGAAATTCATTAATACTGTCCATAAGATTTTTTAAATTAATAACAATGACAAGTGCTAAGTAGTCTTAAGAATGCGGTTTCTACTAAAATAAAAAATCACAAAGGAGAGCTGGAGAGAAAGAAGTGGGGATTTCAAAGTAAAGGTTCAAAGGATTTCAAGGTCTAAAGAATTTCAAATTAGATGATAAAAGTCTATCTCTTTCTGAGAATCAGTTTCAGAAACATTACTCTAATAAACGAACAACATGATAGGGTCACTGACTAAAATTTAAAAAAACACTGTGTTTACTTTTACACTTCTAGAGGCCTCCCATTCAAAGAGTAAAGCTCAGTGCCTCCAAAAAATGAAGCCTCTCCAAATTTTCCCTTCTTTCCTTCACATAATTAGAAATGGGATAAAAAATAAAGTAGCTGCCTTAATCATATTACATATTGATTCCTAATGTTAAGGATAAATGGGATACTGACAAAAAAATGTATTTACCAAAAAAAAATCCAATAATCTGAAAATAATTTGAGAAATTGTGAATCCGTGGCATTATCATTTTTGTTTGAGAATCAGGAAAGATTTTTACTGACATCATTTACTTAAATGTATACCAGATACTTCAGCCTCAAGGTTCCTCTTTTGGTCATTTAAGTAAGCGCCTTAGAATTGACATATTTTTAATTTTTAATCTGTAATTGTTGCTTTGACAGGGAAGTCGAAGGGCTCTGACGATTTTCTAGACAAACGAGGCACGCTACACTCCCACCAGGGTCCGCTCACTTAAACTGCACCCTAGCCCACCACCGGCACGCATGCAGGCCCAAATCACACCGACCATTGCGTCATAACGACGCTGCGCAAAGGCGGCCGACAGAGGGCGCGTGGAGCGCGAGGGAGCACGCGCCGCCGCCCGCTCTGAGGGAACGGCGTAGCGTCTCCACCCGCGTCAGGGATAAATCGCGGACGCCGGTGCCTGCGGGGTGTAGCACGTTCCGCGCATGTTTAGCCCCAAATCTGTGCCATGTCAGCACCGGCTTCTCATGGCTGGTACCTCCTCTCGTTTGAGAATACCGGCATTACCGCACACGTAGGGCATTTGGGCTGCCTGTGGATTTTTATCCCCACGAAGCAGGCAAAATTTAGTGGTCCCATTACTTCACTGTAGAGCCTGTACAAAAATTAAATACACTCTTTAAGGCTCCTGCTGTCACGCAGATTCTGTGTTGCAGACTTGGTTCCCCACGCACGGTTACAGGAATGGAAACGATCATAGAATCATCGCAGAAGAGTTTGGGTTGGAACGGACCTCTAAAGGTCATCTCGTCCAACCCCCAAAACAGAAAACAGAAAGAGTAACTTTATGACCCCATGGTGAACGTATCAAGAACAATCACATTCTTGACCCTCTTTCTTAATAAGCTTCAGAACTGTATGATCTGCTAACTATTATAATTGACTAGCCTGAAAAACTTTTTACAAACTGCTATATTTTGCTCATGAAACAAATTTAATTAATGGCACTTAAAACTGCTAGTATTATTCCCCTATGTATTTCACAGGGACAATAATAGCGCAATTCCTTAAGAAATAAAAGAGAGAATCCAGCCACTACTTCATAATGTATATGCACACTCCTTTTAATTTCAAGCTCTGCTCCAGTCTTTCCATCCACTTTCTTCGAGCTTTGTTTAAATATTGCTGCCAATACTATCTTAAAGAAAGTCTAAACTCATGTCTAAAAATGCCATGAAAAAAAAAATGGTTGAACATTAGGCTTGAAATTTAAATTAAGAAAATATTGCTCCAATTTCAAAAGGAGGGGGAAAGTAAGGTTGGGTCAAATGTTAGAAGTTTACAAAAGTTTAAAATTGAAATTATTTTTAAGATGCACCTTTGGGAATTTTCAATGGATGATCAAAATCCGGTAATTCAATAAAGGGACACCCAACATTGGCAGTGACTCTGTTAAGATTTCAAAAAAGCTGATCTAGAAATTCATTATGAATACCACTCATGACAGATCTAGCCCTTGTTCTTGAATGAACTGTTCACAACTATTACTCTCGCCAAACACAACCAACATATATTCCAACTTGATTTTTTTGAGGGTAGACTTAGACCAGATATAAGGAAGAAATTTTTTACCATGACGGTGGTGAAACACCAGCACAGGCTGCCCCAGAAACATTCCAGGTCAGGTTGGACGAGGCTCCGAGCAACCTGGTCTAGTTGAAGATGTCCCTGCTCATTGCAGGGGGATGGGACTAGATGGCCTTTAAAGGTCCCTTCCAAACAATTCTATGGTTCTGTGGTTCTATGATTTTGTGCCTTTTATCATCCTGTTGCATGGCTGTCATTTAAGGTGCATCCTAGTCCTGTTAGACTAGACAACAACCACAGTAAGTAGCATAAGTGAAAACACTGAAGCTGTGAATTTCCCATAAAAATTCACAAACTTTCAAAAATCACAAACATCTCATGCTGATAGTTGTATAGATACAAAGGGTTGTAATAAATTACACAATTTTTTCCAGATATAGCAAAGCTGAGCCATTCCCAACGATCTGGGAATCGTTGTCATTTTACCAGATGTAATCTTAAGGATGCTTTCTTTGGTTAACTACTTCCGTACTTAAAGGGCCCACAACAAGCTATTGTATGTCAACACAGTACCCTATTAAATCAGTTAATATACTTTACTATACTTGTAAGTAGCAAATATCTGTATTTATGTATAAATATTTTAAAATATTTTCACATTTGTTTTCCATATACAAACACTTAGACCAATTCCAGCTACTCATGACTAAACAGAAGTAAATATAAAAGCTTTATTGACAATATATTCTTCTTTATGGTACATTATGCTAGCTAATTAAATCTGTATTTTTAATAAGTAATCATTCTCGTATTTGCACCATACAACTTCTTTGTTGAATTATTGCAAAGAAATCCTTGGGATAGAGGGAAAACACGTTATCTATCTGCATATTTTACCCTGGAACATTTTATCGCTTTTGTTGACATAAAGACATGTTTTTCACTAAGATCATATCTATGCAGAAAGATAACTGTAAGACGTAAGATCTCTCTATATAAATACACACATTTACGTCTATTTATAAAAACCTCTCTGAGAAAGGTTTAGGAAGAAGTCTGCCTCTGTTCTAAATGGTACCTTTTATAGTGTGGTGCTGCAGGATTACTATTGAATATCATAAATAAATGGCAGTATCAAGGAATTTTAAATACACATGGCAGAAAAAAGGCATAAATATTCTTTAGACAGACCTACTGATAAAGACACTCAAAAAAATTTAAGGCAGAATAAGACACTTAGTGGGAAAGCTAACAATCAATGTAAACTTCAGTGTTTCCTACCAAAGAAAAAAAATCAAGTGTCTGTATCAAACAAACAGAGTAAGACTGCATTCCAGTCATTTGGTTTTGGTATTTACCTCAAAGATGAAAGAAATCCCTTTGGAAAGTTAATTTGAAAGTAAATACGCCTAAAGTTAAACATACAACTTGTATTAATCTCAGAACTGAATCAAGGCCTCTATTAAAATAAATCCTGAGGCACACTGTGATGCCTACAACTGGTGGCTGGATTTTAATTGACTTGAAGACTGTCATAGTCCTATTATCATAAAACCTGCAACGCACTTCCAGCATGGAGGACCCATCTGTGCCCACCATCCATCTGTTCAGATGTGATTGGCAAAGTGGTAGGGAATTCGCAGTGGTTGCCTCTGCCTGAAAGGAATAAACCACAGGATCTTCCATCGAGTGCCAAAAACTTCTGAGAAGGTCTGCTGCCATGGCTTTCGGGGCCTCAATCTACAGAAGACAGCATTATTAGTGAAAGACAGCACGCCCATGGTGCACTTCAGTCAGACAGAACAATGCAGGTTGGCTGGGGACCCATTACTGGACTCTGATGAATTGTGTCCCAGCATCACAAACACAGCTTTTCTTTCATTACGGCACGCAGCTGAGACTTAACTTTGGAGAACAGAAACTATCTGTGTCGTCAATCAACTGAAGGCAACTTTTGAAGCAGAGGAGACTCTCAGAATCAATGAAGTGTATGTCAAGACACAGCAGAAAGTGTCTTTTGATCTATACTTTTGAAAGAAAATACAGTTCCACTGGTTTTGGAAGGAATGGGAATAATGTGAGGCTACTTTGTGTACAACTGGTATTAAAAGATTAGTGAGCTGCTGCTAGGCATAGGAAGTACAAGGCACAGTACCACACAAAATAATTCTAACAGTGCCTTCAATTCCTTTTCTCTCACACACAGTTAAAACAAAGCAGCTACTCCTTTTGCTTTTCAGCAAATAAATGTAGAAATTTTACAGCACTTACGTGTCTTCACAACAGTTTGACATTTTTTCTATACTTGTAGTGTCCTGTCGGAGAAAAGAAAACACAATGAAAAAAGTATTTATTTACATTCCTAACTGTTAAAATGTCATTCTGAAAGCAACTAAATGAAGCAGGGAATAAATTCTTAGCATACACTGCTCTGGCATTTGTCCAGTAGGTTACATATTACTCATATGCCATATTAGTTTTAGACAGCTGTGAGATTATAGGCACAAATTTACTCAGTCTGTTACATGATTTTTACAAACATGATGTGAAACTATACTGTGTGGTTTTACTGTGACAGCACATACCACAGAATGCCAACAAAAACTTATTATTACAGCTAAAATTAATTCAGACTACAATTAATTCATGGGACATTTAGAAGTGATGTACATAAGGTACACTCTTGCCATACTTTTCACAGGCACCCATTCCCGACTTGGTGTAGTCCACTGAGACAACCACAGGACAACTTAGTACAATGCAACCATTAACATACGTAATATTTTGAAAATCAGGAGCTACTAAGAAGTTTTAAAATAGTTATTTCATGAGTATTATAATGCAAACAGCACCACTAGGAATATACCATCAGTCTCCATAGTCTCTACAGGTAAAGACCAAATACAAAAATTATTCTCTTAAAATGTAACAAAAACTAAATAATGTGCGCAGCTAACTGTAAATTAAATTAATACTTCACTTTTCTGAACATGATTAATTTAATGAGTCACAGTTTTATTATTAACAAACTCATTTAAGCTTAGATCATCCACAAATAAAACTTTTAAAACTATGAATAGGACTTTTTTCTCACTTTTGCACTATGTATTTAGCAAAAAAAGGTTGCTTTGTAAATGAGCATCACTTCAATTTTAGTTCCAGCAGTATAAGTGTTTTCAGTGCGCATTGAACAGTTTGTTATGTCCCAAAATAACTCATGAGGTCCAAAATACAGTAATTGAAATATTTCTGATGGTTCCATCTCCTTTTCATGGCAGCTTGCTATCTCCCGTTACTGCTCATTGATTTAGGCACGCACATAATGCACCTGTCAGATTACGCTAGCGTTTGAATTAAACGGAGAGCTAGTCTCTATTGTCCCAGCCATACAGAGACACAAGGGCTGCGGTTTAATTGGGCTGTGGCTTCATTGTCATCTGGAAACACCGCCTCGCAATAAATCCGTTCTGCGTTCTCTGACAGTTCCGGCCACCAGCGCATCCAATTCGGTGCGGGCACTGCTGGGATTCTGCCACCACCTTTTGTAAAGCTTTGAAGGGGAAGGGCGAAATATGCGCGGGGAGTAACGTACAGGAAGCTGCTTCCCTGCTTCACCAGACATGGCTGTCCGCAACTCCCCTTGCCCAATTTTCCTTCTTCTAAATCCACTTCCCAGCTCTGATGAGTTTTGGAACAGGATCCCGTACCACATGCTAAACAGCGAAAATCTTAATTCTGCCCACGACCTACCCAGCTGAATTCCAGACGCGCTATGGCGAAGGAGAGAAGTCCCCTCTTCTCACGCCAAACCGCCAGGACACACAAGTCCTTCTCTGTTTGTGCAGAGAAGGCATGCCCACAGCAGACGACATAAACCATTCTGGCCCCATCATCAGGTGGATTTGGACAACGGCTCAGCAGGGAGAGAGGCCAGGGCTGGAGGCAGCAGACTAAGTAGTATGTTGTTTCGATTCTCATAGATGAACTGCTTCTCCTCTCCACCTGATGGGCCCGTCTAGTGCATTCCCCCCTCACCTGCCACCAGTGGCAGGAAGGCATCAGAAGACACAAGCCGTTCTCCTTGTTAGGGCAGCGCCTGACTGCATGGCCAAGGGACCTTCTGCCTCCTTGGGTTTTTGGCCCAGCTCTTGTCAGAACCAAGACCACCTCTTCTGACCACAGAAAATCACACACAGCCTTCTGAATAAAAAGGAATAAACAAACACAGATATTACTTCCCCAACATTTCAGTAAGGTTGTCGCAGCATTTTGCATGAGGTGCTGCATTTCCTTCTGTAACTGCAAAAGTATCTCAGCTCTAGGAATTATCTTCTGGTCTACTCAGACCTGCCCACCTGATAGTACAAAATAATATTGGTATGTTTGAAAGCAATGATTGCCAATGATTTTTTGTCCAACAGTAGCATGCTAGTCCAGACTATAATTGCTTTCTAGCTGTTGAAGATGTATGCTATCATTGCACAAAACGAGCCTTCAAACAGCTTTGGGTGCAGAAGCAGCATAACAAAATAATACCTTAAATATGTTTTTTTGCTATGTTTCTCCACATTGTTTATTTATTAATACACTTGTACTGCTCCCTGAAATAGAGTTCTGGAGGAAATCCCAAGTTGGGAACTGGGGGTTGTATTTCTTTTAGTTGTTATCATGGCATGTTATCAAGACCTGAAAGATGATCAGGGCTTGCTTCTCTCAAAAATATAACCCACCAAATTAATGCACTAAGTGAAAGCACCAAAACAGGAACCACAGAAAATGGCTCTAAGAAAAGACTGCCAAGCTTCCACACCTTTAAAACACACTAAGAATTTTAGTTGGGTAGGAAGTCAGATGAAATCAATCCTTCCTTCCTTCTTCCCTTCCTTCCTTCCTTCCCTTCCTTCCTTCCTTCTTCCACTAAAATGCCAGCATCTACTTTAGAATACTTTTGCTTTACACTAAAGGAATTGGGACTGAGCAGTGAATCCTTTGCTTCTGGGATACTTTTTCAGAGTTAAAAAACTTTATAGCCATATTTTAAAAGCTGTGAACTAGGGCTGGAGGGAACGGGAGGAAACATCTCCCTCTGAAGTTCAGCTGCTTAACAAGTGCTGGTGACTGAACTTAAGAAACCAAATTTCCCTCACAGCCTCCCTCCCCCAACACTGCTGCCGAACAGCTGGGCTCATTTGAAATGTACTTTCATTTCAGCATGAACCAATTTACCTTTTCACATGAAAGCGAAACTTCACAGCACCCCAGGAAACTCGGTAGCCTCTCTGGAGACAGGAGAGGAAGGAAAGGGAGATGGCCACAGTTGAGTTTTGGCCCATTATTTAAGGCTTTCTTCTCAGACAGGTGAATTTTTCTTCTTCTGGAGACAGGAAGACCAGAATAACCACTATTCTTCTGAATGACAAGGTGTTCTGTTCATTAACACATCTCACGAATGGCTTTCAACCAGAATATCATCTGTCTTAATTATGCATTCGATGTATACTAAGGTTTTGCTACAACATCAGTATTACTCTGTTCAGCCTAAGAGGCTTTGGCTGTCTGCATCTACTATCAGCTTGGATTACTATTAATACAAATAGAACACTGCTGAGATTTTTTTACTGACCCTCCCAGACTCACAGCTAATGCTGCTGTTACAGTCTTTTGGAGAACAGGCACGCATCCAAAAGCTGAAAATAACTTGGAATGAGCAAACACGGCATATCTATTGAGTCCTAGTAATCTCCATCTCCGAAAATCCCCCAAAATGTACAATTGCATACAAGACGAAATTGACTAACCCACAACTGATTAATTTCACATGATGGGCCATGTGGACCCCCAAAATCATCATCCGGATTGGAAATAACTATTGTTCCTGCACCTGGTTACTCAGAGATACATACCCACTGATAAGCATCTCAAGGCAACTAGGGAAAAAATCATGCCTTGATGAGAAAGGCAAAAGAAATTAGAGGAAATAAACGCAGCAGCCATTAACAACGTATCACTTTAAAACAAGAGGAAAAGTGCAAAGGGCTCAGATTCTGCTGAGGGGATGAGGAATGTTTTTTTGCTTTGAGGACTTGCTGCAAGGGCAGTTTGTCTACTCCCAGTGAAGTTAAGTTATGGCCACAGCTAAGACTGTTAGGAGACGAATGGAGAGATGTACATTAAGAGTGCCGACCGAATTCTGCAGCCCAACTTAAGATTCATTCGCAAATGAATGCACCTGCATCAGTCACTAAGAGGAATACAACTTTCACTTCTATATTTTTAATTAGCATAACCAACTGCCTGAACACACAGGTTTTTTTAAAAAGAGCACATGCACTGTTTAACAAACGGTGCTATAGGATGGGATTCATCACGAACAAATTTATCATGGAAGAAGCACATGTCAAGAGTATTTTCCTCTTACTGATTCATGCTTTCCAGAGGAGAAACTCTAACTTGTGACTCACGGGACTAACTCCAAAGCACGCAGCCACAATCTCGGGTTCAGTTTTTCCTCTTTGTTTGCTTAAAGTGACATGTAATCAATACCGCTCTATTTAATACTTGCAATAGAAGAACGTAAGCGTGATGCCACGCTTTCCCAATACAGTATTTTCAAATACTCAGTATTGAAAACACGATAAAGCAGAAAGAGAAAAAACAAACAAAACCTGCATGCCTTCCTGGATTTGCAGCCATTGCTGTTACCCAAAAGTGCAAGACGCCATATCCTCTATATGAACAACACATTTTTTCATTCCTTCTACCTAACATCCTTTCATCGTATGTATGTAAATGACAGGTGAGCAACTGAAGAATATAAAATACCTAACATGTCATAAAAAGACTACATCATATTTCAGAAATCTTCCTTTTTGGCTTTAATTACATTTTGGGTTTATGTTTGCCCGCTTTTTAGCGTTGTTTTCTTAATCTAGATTTCTCACATAAGGCAATATGGTTAATTTTATCACCTACAATTAGTTTTAGCCCAAAATTACTAGTTCAGTTTTAACCTCAAATTCCTAATTCTGAGAATTGTGTGCAAAATGAAAAATGAAGCTACACTATATTATATGTAGGGAATATTCCTGCACTTGTCTACACTCTGACAAATTTAGTTAAATCGATTTCCAGTGTATTTGTCAGATATTAGAAAATGATTCAATGAAAAGAAAACCTCTGATAACAAATTAGGAACACATCTACAAAGAAGATGACACAAATGCATCTCTTTTCATCAGTCAAAACCCATGGTGTGTTAGGTGCAGATAGCTGCATGACAGCAAGACACATGACAAAACTTATTATTTGTCTTGATACTTACCAGTACCTTCTTAAAGCAAAAATATTAAGAAAAAATGCTCAGAAAGGCTGTTGACCATCCTCACACAGAAGCCATTTTAATGGTCTGCTGTCTAAATTTGAAAAGCAACATTTAAACAAAATTTACTCAGCCCTCAGAACACTCAAACATCATTATTATAGTTACTTATTTTCAACTGGTTAAAGGTAATTCCTCTACTATTTAGAAAAAAACCTGAAGTTGTCAAACGACTTCTTCCTTGAGTGATGAGCAGGGGATATTTTGGCATGGTATTTTTGACTCTCTGCACAGCAGAAAAGCTCGTTGTCTAAATTTTCTAACTTAGTCTTTTCCTTAATAATACTGTAAATAATTAATTTCAATAAAAGTATTCCCACTTTACCTAAAACCATGTAGTGATCTAGATAAAACAGATGAGATCTTTTGCCACTTAGTGTTTCTTGCACTTGAATCTATTCTTACATTTTAAATAGCTCATGAAGGAGCTTTTTTAAAATAAACTAAATTTTTATTTTGATGGTAAATAGGTGTTTAAGACTGTCAGGATATATTAATTCAAAAATATAAAACCAATTGATAGTCTATCTGAGAAAAATAAGATAAAGATATAAAAGACTTTACACAGTTAACAAAATCCTATTCAAAGACCAAGACATCACTAATTCCTGACAATTTAATTCACAGGACTTTATGCTTCTAATAGAAGATTTACCTACAGATGGATTAAAGGTAGAGACAGGAAAAGGGGAAGGGGTAAGAATAATGGGGAAGATACAGACAGACAACATTAACATGACCTTATTTTCTATTACATCTCTAATTTCAAATTACTATTTGGGTTTATAATTGATACACCTTTTGCTCTCCCTCTACAATTTCTTTGTATCTTAAGACTTCATTATAGCCAGATAAAGAATATGTTTGCCTGGGAATCCTAATTTCCCCTTCTAGTCCTAATTTCTTCTGTGTTAAACTTAATTATGAGGATTAATAGTTCTTTGATTACATTTCTGCCATGTTTGAAAAAACAGCAAAAGACCTTAGTATTTCACTAATCAAAACAGTATTTAATAGATTATCTGATTATAGATATGATTACAAATATTTTTAAGATACTTATTTTTAAAATGGCAATGGATCAAAGAATTAAAAAGCCTTTAGTTTTACTAATAGAATAACTGCAGTTACATTTTCATTATTTTGCATTTCAACCTTTGTAAAATTTTGTCTTACTGATTACACAAATAATTTTAAATTTTTACTGGCATTTTTAATGTTTGATTATCATTTTTCCATTATACTATTAAATTAAATTATAATCTTAAAGAAAATTAACTCCTTCAAAATATTCCTTTGGGATAAATATATCAGAAAATTAATTTGTACAATTTCCATCTTTTTTCCAATTTCCTTAAAAGGAAGCTTTGTCCTTTTGAGAAGAAAAGAAGCCCTGAGCAAAATGAATAAAGTTGCTTACTACATGCTTACCGTAAGTATCAGTCACACTAAGCAAAATAGTTAAAATATATGAATTAGTTAAGTTCAAGATGTTCACGTGGAGATGGATCTGTTTGTAAGAACAACAAAAAAAGGCTAGTGAAATATGTTTGCTACTTGAAGGTGAAAAAGGAGGAACTGCAAAAACAATAAAACATAGCACCTAGCAAATAAGAACATTTAAAAATGCTTCTAAGGAGAAAAATTTATGTGGTAGGCATCATATTGTGCACCAGACAGACTGTTGAACACCAGCTGTTAACTGTTTTCCCTTCCATCCTCCTCAAAGCAAATAAAGGGAAATTTCTCTCTACGATATCCACACAGTACGGATGCACCAGGATATTGGCATATCACTGTACACCATTCAAACAGTTAATTATCAGGAAACCCTGGTAGCATTAATTAAATTAATAAAGTCACTGTCTACTTAGTTTATGACAAAACATCCACTACCTTACACAGAGACCACATGGTATCTATTAAATTCAAAAAAGCCCTTCTATTACACAGTTCTGCCCCAGAGAAATAAGTTAATTACTAAATAATTTTAATGCAAACTTTTTGTCTCAACACTAACAAACAATACTCACATAAAAACATATTTCATGGACTATAGTGGAAAAATGAAGAAATTTTCTTTAATTCTATATAAATACATTGTTTGAACATATGGAAAAATGAAACCCCAAACTGTTTAGTGTTTGAAATAAAAAACAATCAAAGGTAATCCTTTAAATTAGGGTTCAGATTAGTCTCTGCAAAGGATGCTGTTTAACTGAAACATCTGGTAGTGTTACGCTGAGAGACAGGCCTTTTTTAACTTTGGAAATGAGATTAGTAGATCAGTTATTTGTAAGTGTCCAAGTAATTTCTAATTATTTTATCTGGGTCACAGATAATCTGCTTTTACAGGGCTCCCACAATGACATCAGAGGATCACTGCTGAACTGATTATCCTGTTACCTTACACCATCCATGGGAAGACCGGATTTTCCTTTTGCACGGAAGAAGAGAAAGAAGTGGCTATCGCTTCTGACAGGTGGGAACCAACAAAATAAAGAACACCATAGACCTTCACAGGAAGAAAACCTCACATGTGCAAAAGGTGAGCCTTAGAAAAGGTCAGCAAATTGAATACTTCTTAGTAGCGTCTGGTGCAATTTAAAACCTCACTAGACATGAACAAATATCAAAATAATCAGATAAGCCATTGTTTAAAAAAGCATTAAAACTGCTGTATTATTTATTACTTGTCCAACAGTACTGCCTTGTAGATCAACCATAACCTACTCTTTTTCACAATCCAACTCTTTTTTAAGATCATTTAACTGCTTAAGTGAAATGAAAGACATACAGAAGTACTTTCTTAAGGCAAAAATGGAACATGAGTGAGAGAAATGCAAATGCCAGGGCAAGTCTTGTACTAATAAACACACAAGTATCCTGACTGTTCCACATTTTTAAAAGAGCCTGAATTGCAGCTCTTTACCTCCTACAATCATAAGTCAGAAGCAATCTGTGGTTGATAAAAGACTTTTTTTTTTTTAGGGGAATTTATGCCTTTTCCCATGAATAAATGAATAAATAGGCTAGTTATGCGTTTTTCTTAGGAAAATAAGCATCTGTTACATATAAAAATATCAAATGAGAGAGGATCTTAAAAAACACATGTCAAGAAAATATCTCTTGAGAAAGCAAGCAAGTTTCTGGATACCATTTGATTTAGCTTCCAATTAAAGATTATTATTTGAGATGAGGATAACTACAGAAGAAAGTAATTGGAAATAAAATTGAGTAACACAGATACATGGTCCACAAGATTTTCTTCTAGGTTAAGTGCAAAATATTATTCTCTAGATACTCTGCATTTGCCATTGCAACACAATGCCTTTAATCGATACAGGCAGCAGTTGCACAAGACAATGTGTTTTGGATGTGTTTTGTGGAAAATTTAAAAACTTTCTGAAATCGAACTACCTAAAGCAAAATGATAATTTATCTATAAATAGTATTTTTACTATTTATGACAAGCCACCAAATAAAAAAACACCTCTCTACCTTCATGGAGTTTGAAAGTGTCTCTACTCAAGCTATCTTCTAATCCTGTAGTGGTTCAGGCAAAAGAGGATTAATTGCTTGCAGGAGTAGAAGCAACTAGAAGTAGTCTGAAGTAAAGGGTGCCAATAATTAAAAAAAAAAAAAAAAAAAATTTTTTTGGGGGAGGACAACTATTTTTTATATTGAACAAATGAAAAAAAAATTTTTTTTTTTTTTTTTTTTTTTTTTACTTACGGCTTTATGCTAAGCTTGTTTTTACTTCTCAAGCAAAGTCATTAAAAAACCATCATGATGCCTGGGAATGCAAGAATACAGACTCATTTCCAGTTAAAGAATATAAAATTCGAATTTGCACTACAAGCAATGACAGGGAATAGAGGACTGGAAAAGCAAGCATCAAGCATGGAAGATAAGCAGGCCTTCAATATAAATGCATAGTCATTTTGGAAATCACATCAGACAGCACTTTCTTCATGGGTGAAACTGATTTCTTCCACCCAGTTCTCTAGAAATATGAAAATTATAAGTAAGAAGACTAATTGTTATGCTGAGATTTTAAGAAAAGTATCTTCTTAGGACCCTAGAGTTCCTAAATTAGGATTGTAAATTTCTCCTTATTTCAGAGACTTCCAAGAGAACTTAGATTTCCGAAGTATCCAAATAAAAGTTCCCCAAGAGCAATCTCAGATACATGCTGGAAGATGTGTTAAAATTCAGGATGATGACAGTAAAGGCAAACAGAGCTTGGGGAAAGCAGTTGGAGAAGTAAGATGAAGAGAGACATGTGCCCCTTCTGCTAGAAGCGTGTTTCACATATGCTAGTTTCCAGGGAGAAAGCACTAATCCCATATACAGAGGCCACCTCAGCTGCTCCCCTCTTCGTCAAAACAATTCATGTCAAAAGTTCCTCTAAGGACAGTTTTTACCAAACAGCTGTTTTCCTCTCATTGTAGGAAGTCACCTCCCTTGCTCTTTGGCTTCCTGGACCTCCAGATGAGATATGAATAGCCTTGTGCTAATGATACCCTAGCAGTGATACCACAGTAAGAGAGGTGCTAAACCTACTTAAGAGAAATTACTGCACGTTAGGGAACTTTGTCTATTAATCACCTTCTCAAGCAATACAGCCTTAAGAACGTTCTCTGTGTAAGAGCCAAATGTGAGTTACACAGGTTAGAAAGTTTTCATTTTTAACAGAAAGCATGTTTTTTTCAGGCATCTTACTATCTGTGGAACACACATGAAACAGGATAAGCAGAGATTACATGCGTTTTTTTTCTTCAAGAACTTTTATGTAATGGATGTACTGTTACAACCAATGAGAGTTAGCAGTGATAGGCACAGAATTTCAGTCAACTGCACATCACCACTGAACTTTGGAAAGTGCCAGCACACACAGCAGAATATTTCACCTGCACTTCATAATGAGACACTCTGCTTTCCTGTTTCAGCTACTGCCCTGTTCCAGAAAAACATTCCAGAGTGAATCAGAGACATCCTTTCCATTACATGTTCAGCTGGACAACATTTTTGACTTCCAAGTAATTTATTGAAGAGGGGAAAATGGCAGTATTTCCCTTTAAAATCCTATGTAAAACTCCTGCTCATTCTTACGGCTTGTCAAGATATCACTTAGCTCAATTCTAGTAAGGAGCAAGTCTGCTTATAAATATGCTGTATACAAAGGCCACTTAATGCACATTAATTCCACACATCCAACTTTATCTATCTTGCTGCAGTGGCAAAAGGATAAACTTCTGTAAATATGAAGACGCAGCATGAGTCTTCATATTTATGAGGGCACATATCACACCTCACGCTGCATGCTACATTCCAATCATTCATATTTGAGCAGAATCATCAGATTGTGGAAATCAGCCATACATAATGAAGCACGAAGTTACCATTTCAGGTCCTGGTTCCTTATTACTGATGATGCTAAAGGAGGACAAACAACTCTGCAGCTTCATTATCCCCAATTGCTTCTGTGAGACTGGCAGTAAGCAGAGCACATTCTGTGTACCTAGAAGATACTGAAAAATGGGGAACTGGGGATTTTTTTAATCTGCACATCCAATATTCCTGGAAAAACTTAGCCTTACCTTTACACTACTTAGATGAAACAGAAACTATTGTCTTGGTTTCTGGAATATAATATGACATTATATAATGACAGTCAAGCAAGTTTACCTTAAGGAGAATCAGGAAGCTTATCTACAAAAGGGTCAAAGTTTGATAACAATCTTGAGTTTATTTTTCGTTCCACAAATACAATTTTGGCAGTATTTGAAATATAGGCAAATAGTAATGTTAAACCCCAACAAACCTGAACTTGCTGGACTCATTTAGCAACAGTAAGTATCAGTCAAAATTTAGATCATGGAGCTGCAATGCTGATTGTCTCCATTACTTAGTAACTTTTATCCAGGAGGTGCAGAACTAATCTTGGCTTGATGTTAAACTGCGAACACAGGCATGCAGCATGAACTAGGAAAATGTTTATTATCTGTTTTCTTGTACAAGCCCACGTAAGAGCTGCTCTGCTTCACCTTTTGAAAAAGATCCATGCTCTTGCCTACCTCTCTAGCACACATCTCTGGGCAGCTTCAGCAACCACTGAAATTAATGCTCTCAAGAATAGCTATGGAGCAATCACTATAACATGAATGTTTTAACTGTGCATATCTACGTCTTCAAGCATTTGTTTTTAAATTAACCTCAAGTCTGTGCTTTTTTTTTATACTTCAATGATCGTGTTCTGCTGTTAAATAGATTTTTATCTGTACCTTGTACTCAGTTAAACTTAATTTCATCATTAATTCATTATTTTAAATAAAGCTCATTTCAGATACAATTTGCTTTGCTTATAGAGGAAGGTTAGATGCTGAACAGTTAACTCCAGCACAGTACACAGTAGGAGCATGACTCTCTGTTGGTGATCACAGTTCATTGCTTCTACAGGGCTTGAATGTCTTCCATGGGGTGTGCTCAGTGCTCTGAGTGGATATACCCAGTTTGTTTCCCTATTCTTTGCAAACCAGGCATGTCTTTCGGGAGCCTGCAGAGTAACTACTCACTCACCTGCTGCCCTCTCCTCTGCCTTTTCCACTGGCTAGCCAAAGTTGTTGTTAAGTGATTACGGAGGACGCAAACTCCACACTACAATGCTGACAATCAAAAACCATTTGTACAGAAAGATCTTCTGACAAAACTTGCAGATGAAGCACAACCTCGCCCAACAGATTTGGCTTTGTTCTTTTGAAGTCTGGCTAGTTGTTCTCAAGCAGATTTCCTCAAAATGACTTCATTGTTTATTCTTGCCAATTCTGCACTCGTGAAGAAAGGCATGAAAAGGAAGATTATTGTGCTGCTAGTATGGAAATGCTTTGTGCGGAGGATGGACTAGATGACCTATGTTCTTCAAAGAGTCAATGCAACAGCATCCACATGGTATGAATGAATTAAGAGTTCGGAGATTCCATTTATGGGCTTCTACTTCCTCAGCAATCCCAAGCCAACAACCCCAAACCTAAAACCTTGTCCATATGAGGCAAGAACAATAGCCCCTCTGCTACAGGTAGGGTGCAGTAACAGGCCCTAATGCAGAAGATCTGTACTTCCCAGCATCTGCCTCTCATAGACCAGCCATACCCACAATTACAGTGGTGTGTTTGTTTCACCAGGTTTGGCAAAGAGGGCAAAAGAGAGTATCCAGGCATACTGCAGCTCAGCAATCCACAGAATTATGATTTCAACACATGAAAGAGGTCAGACTTGAAAATGCTACTAGCCCATACCTGTTCCAGGGTAGTGGCCAGCTCAGCAAGTGCAATGGGATATACTTCACAGTATCATTATAAATTGACATCAAATAAAGCAGTTTTACAGCACTTTGTAAGAGTTTGCAGTGGTGGTAGCAGCCTGTTAAGACTCAGAATGGTGAAAGAACATAGAGGGAATTCATGCCTGTTGCAGAGGCAGCATAGGTGGTATCAGAAATGGTAACAGAAATGTCCCAAGTTTCAAGTGTACCTGACAGAATCAGATTCAGTCTGAGAGTTTTTATTTCATGTCTACTAACAGTATCTGAAAGGCTGCTGATGGCCACTACCAAAATTTAGTCCAGCTTCTGGCAGCACACAGAACAGAATGGTAGACTTAGGTTTTGTTCCTTGTTTTCTTCTGTATCATTTCTATGTTTTAGTGTAGTACTGATCACATGGCTTTTTGTTCCTTCTCATATATCCATTTAACAGAGACTAGAGAGACATTCATATCTCAGCACCTGAACTCTAAGGCTCCCCGAATTTCTGTCTCTCCCGCTACTGGGAGTGAGGGTGAGCAGAATTCAGATGTCTGCATCACTTTAGCTAGATACTCATCAAGGCACAGCATCGGATCAGAAAAAAATCCCACCTCTAGAGCACGCAGACACAAAGGTTGTGTGCCAGCATTTAGCAGGTGAGAACCTATCAGCTAGCAATCAGGCACACAGTAAAGGGGTGCAAAGGCAAGACCCTCGTAGGCCTCGGGGTTGACAGAAAGTACAAAAAGCAGACTGGCAGAGCAGCTGGAGGATGGCGAAAATAATACACAGCACAGCTACAGTCACACAAACAGCAGAATGCAGTAAAGTTAGTAAAGAAATAAAGTTAATACAATAAAAACAATAAGCAATATTATTGTTTTATCTAAGAGAAGGAAAAGCTACACAGTAATATGTGTCCTTTATTCCATACAAAGGAATTACATAATACAGTTAGGAGGTTTTCCACTATGCACCAACAAACATTAATACTGTGTAAACCCTCATAATCCCAAAATGAAATCTCAGGCAGATCTCAATCAGTTGTAGTAATAAAGAAGCTGTCATCGTGTAAGTTATTGTCTTTTAAAAAAAGTTTTGCAGGCCAGATCATAGACCCTTTCAGACATGTACAGATCCAACTAATCTCTGTTCAACACGGCAGTACTTCAAGCACTTCTATGTATTCTCAAGATAACTGTAAAGAATTTACTGCAGTGATTAACTTCTAATGTACAGAACAGGACGCTACAGCAACAAAAGCTTGTTCCTTGTAGATAATTTATTACATTACCAAATTCATTTAGCTGGAAAATTTTTCCATGCAGAGGATTTTTTTTCTGTACCTTTAAATACAGAGTATGCATTTGGCCTGTAAATTGTACATTATTCCACTCCACAGTTTAGCAACTGAAGAGATATGAAAGTAAGCAGATTTATTAAAATACTTTAAAAAAGTCTGTGTTCTCAGAATGTACGATTTATCAGTGGGCCTTACTGACACAATATATAATTGAGACCAGGGCACAGAAGAGTTTAAAATAAAAACAAAAACCAAAACTCACAAATACATACCTTGTACACTGCACAATTCCAGAGCAATGCATGGTTTTATTTTACCGATACAAATGAGGAAATTGCCTTGATAGGCGAATTATTAGACACGTGTTTGTTAGAAGGCTTCTTAAGGCTTCCTTGGAGACAAGAGTCTTGACAGAGCACATACCAGATAACTGCCTCATAGCGCAAGTGTTCCTCTATTCTTCCCTTAAATGCAATCTGCTTTTCTGCTTTTATTAATTTTATTGAAAATAAAACTAATATATACTTCTAAAATGAGATACTTACAGTGAAAATACCCATTAGCTGAGTGTAAAAGAGTCCACTTATTCCACCTAATATTATTAGACCCATGAAGGCAGATACTCTTAGGAGAGCAAGTTCATGTCTAAATACAAAAACATCCTAGAACAAGACAGAAAGAAGAGAAAGACTTTAGCACTTACAAATTAATTTAAGTCTTTGAATCAAGTGGAAATACTAGATAAGAACTGTTCCCAAAGACTTATAGCTCAAGGCAAATATTGGATTTTTTAGCTACATTGCACATCATTTATGTGCTAAAATTGTAAACCAATAATCTTTTATTTATACATGTAAACAGCTGGGCTTTTTTGCCAGACTGTTAAAAACCTCATTCAAGTATGAAAGTTTTGTGAATGGTTCAAGCTCAAATGGGTTATTCCCGAATCTTCCATCTCAAACGGTGTCAGATTGCCACACACAAGCGCAAGAACATAAGAAAACCATTCTGTTAAACAGCCTGATACATAAGGCTCCTGTATCTCAGCTCCCAGTCACAGAAAATTTCATTTCAACATCGCTTCTTTTGTAATAAGAATAACAACATTACCAGTTTGACTCTTGAAGATGGTACCTACAAAATCCAAGTATCTGTATCAGACTGGTCCCACTGTAATGCTCTCTATTATCCAACATAAACTTATCTTCATCTTTTATGTTTTGGCCTTAAGTGGATTATCATAACTTCGGATATGGGTGCACAACCAAGTTGCCTCAGGTTACAGGAGGATATGAATTTACTACATCAGCTGCTCTGGAAAGCCTGCTCTTATCAGCAGAAAATATGAAAAGTGTAAGAGAGTTTTATAGATCTTTTTCAAAGGATAAAACACCTTATTTTTATCACAGGAAAACATTTGTACATGGTAGTTACTGTAGATGTACTGCAAGTTCACACCCCATCTCACTCTTTGATAATGAGTTAACACACCCATTCTCTTATTTATAAGTTACGATTACGTTCTCAAGGCTGTCTTTTGAATGTACACATGTGTTTTTCCAGTTAGAAAAACTAGATCACAGCAGGCAACTATTAAAATCTTTCAAGTAAACTTTAAATTACAACCAGAACATAAAAGTGAGCTGAATGGCAAAAAAAACCCCCAAAACCCACAACAAAATACCACTGCTTTTGAACTCTCCTTCTTTATGTTCAATCAAGGACTTAAGGTTGAGGAATTCTTAGATTCAGGAATACTGGGTTTTAATTAAACAGAGAATAGTTAAAGCAAATTATATTCAGTAAAAAAATCTGATTTTATTTTTAAATTATTACCATGAAGGTTCAAAATATAAACCCATGAAAAAAGTTTATACTGGTTACTAAAGCTGTGAAGAAAGACAGTATTTAATAAACAAGTAGAAATCACTACTTAACCATGTAAAACAAAATGCAAACCCCATCAGTCTTTTCTGAACTGGTATGCCAGCTCCTGTTAGTATTGGCCTTTCTCGCTGCTGTAGAAAATATGTGCTTAATTTCATTTTTTTTCTTAACTCTTCTTACTCAGTTAATGAGTTAATTTAAAGTTAGATCTACTCAAAATAAAAGCATTCATACTAATCTTTATTCTCCTTTCCACCAGTCAACCAATATTTAAAAAAAAAAAAACAAGGTAAGACACAAGTTCTACTAGCTCTAAAATACTTTCTTTTCCTATCTTCACAGGTATGTTGATTTATTATATCAGAAATGTTTTAACATAACCAAACTCAACACAAAACAGTGACATGTAAGAGAAGAGTGCCAACACCGAAGTCATGTTCTGGATCTAGCATCACACTCCCCCGTTAGAAAAACGTTTGTAACACAGCTCTTTTCAACCCCCAACACTCTAATTAGAAGAGTTCCTTCTCTTAAGCAGCATCTTTAGCAGGAAAAAGAGACATCACCCAACACATGACAACAGAAAATCTTATCGCAAAGAAGGCAGGCTGCATTTTTCATTTGTCCCTTCTAATCCATGTTAAAACTAAAGCTACAGAAAAGGAAACACTTTTCATACTGAAGTGACCTGTTTGTCCTTCTTTCCATCCTCCCTAAGAGATGAAAGCATTTACCACAAAAGACTGGGGGTTGCTGAATGACTAGTGAGAAGAGGTGACATCACCAATGTTTTTTCCAGCCATTACAGAACTCTAGGGGAATCAAAGTCTCTGAGGCAATGATGGCCTGAAAATCAATATTGGGCAATCTGTACAGACAAAACAGCATTTTTCTACAGAAAACCAAAGTATATGCAGGAATAGGGTCTTTTGGTAATCAGACCTGAATAACAGAGCTACTTTCACAATTCTGCATGTGACTCCATGAAAATAGAGATTATTTTTTAAAATCTATTTAAATCACAGTAGTAATAATAATAATAAGGATGCTGCTGATTTACATAAAGCTCAACCCAATTTATTTTTATTATTCCTTCTCTAAACTTACAAACCATTTTTCCCAGCTAAGAAAACCAATCAAAACTGTAATAAATCAACTCCCAAGACTAGTCAATAATTAAACAACCTCTTTTTCAATGTATTTTGAACAGATTCTCCTGTTCAAACACCATTTAGGACTCACCAATCTCAGTGCAGTGTTAAGTACCGAGACAGCTTGTCCCTGTAACTTCCAGAATCATGCTGTCTGTGCTAAGAGAAAGAACTAAACAAAGCTGCAAAGCATGAGCACACATCAATTAACATCACCAATGCATGAACCCTAGGTCGTGTCACAACAGGGTTTTGTCCTATAGCAGCTTTTTTCCACATTGGGCCAGGCTGACATCGGTGGCCTTTGCACAGATGTTTAATGTACAGTTTTAACAATGTGAGACCTGCCCTTCAGGTAGCACTTCTCTCCTTTTTATCAACATCACAGCCTAACTGCTCTGTCAAAACTTCAGTTCACATGGGTTGCTGCCATTGTCTTCTGTCTGTCTACTT